>NC_034010.1:851933-965924 GCF_000346465.2 Prunus persica | reverse complement strand
AAGGGGTCACCACCACCACCACCACCACAACCAACACCAACACCACCACCTCCACAACCGCCATCCCCACCACCACCACCGCAACCACAACCACCAACTCCACCTTCATCACCACAACCACCTCCACTCCATCACTACCACTACCACCATATGATTAGTACATAACACTTTTAACATCATGTCTATTTTAGTCATTATTCACAGTTACAACAATTTTATATTAAAATTTACCAAATGGTTTTGACACTGCTTTTTGTACTAACAACACTTTAAAATTATTGTTTACCAAAAATAGAACTGCTTTACTTTACAGCTAAATATTTTCAAAGCACAGCAGAAGCAACTTTTTTAAAAAAAGTGACAGCAATCCCAAACTGAGCCTAAACAGCACAAGAGTTTGGTTTGATTTGGTTTCACCTCTTATTTTAATTCACTCTTAATTGGCCATGATTTGGGAGTGAAACCGAACACCCTAACCATTGTAATTTATTATAAATCTCAATATCCCAAATTTTATTATGCAAATATATAAAGCAAAAGGCAAAGAATTGTGAAACATTCAAAATACCAGAAAATACCATTAGTTCATTGAAACATTAAAAATTGAAATTATTAATTAAATGAGGATAATATGGTAAATTCACATTTTTTTTTCATATTTAAAAAAATTAAAATTAAAACAAAATCAGATAATAGGTCCTACTTTTATGGAACATAACTACCCATGTTATCTTTTTTTAATTCTATAAATAAAATAAAAAATAAAAAGAAAACCAATTGACACATGTGCGTGAGCATGTGCCAAGGGACTAGTTTATTATAAATCTCAATATCCCAAATTTTATTTGGCAAATTTGTTTTAACAGACATTACACTTAATCATACGTCAAATAAACCATGAGAAATGGATTTCCTTAGCACAAACTCGGAAATATTGCATCATATTGTCAGCAATTAATATCCAATGCATTAATTGTTCTTTTCTTCCGTTTTTTATAGATAACCAAACACTTTACCACAATACCCGATATACCCTAACATTTTTTATAATCCCTTATATCATGTTTAGAGGTGTATATCTCATTCGAATTATCTGCGTACTGATCGTATCGATTGTTTGGTTTAATAATTATTTTTTATGTTTAATTATTCTAATCCGATCCGTACCAAAACGTTTGGTTAAAAAGACAAGTAACAATCTCTAACCAGATAAAAACCCGTACTGATCCAATATTTATAATTATTTTATTATTTAATTACTAATAATATACAAAAGAGTTAGCTTTACCAACAATATTATGATTTACCCCAAAACAGAAAATGCCAAAAATGGTATTAAACCTATCAATTTCGATATTCCAAAAAGATAGGCATGAAAAATCTCCCTTAAATCCCTCCTAAACCCCCCACCAAACTCCCAAGGCAGCACTCTCAACTCCAAGGCGTTTTCAGCGAATACTCTTCACTGCTCATCTTCAACGTCAAGTTTCACCGATCTCAGCCCAACAAATTCCACCACAAGGCCACCATGGAAATGAAGAAGATTGTCTGCGCTGTCCTCTTCGCCGCCGCCTCTGTCAGCGCTGTGATGGCTCATGAGGGTCACGCCTACACCCACAGCCCCGCCCCTGCCCCAGGACCGGGAGGAGCCGCAAATGATGCCTCTGCCAGCCTCCCTGTCTTGGGGTCCGTGGTTGGTGCCTCCATTGTGTCCTTCATTGCTTACTACATGCAGTAAATTAATTTATGTTTTTTATAAAAAAATGAGAGTTAAGGGAGAGCTCATGAATTATTGACTACTTCATAGAGATTGGTGGGTATCTCTCTTGGTTCTCATTTCTTTTTACTTATAATGGAATAAATTAAAAGAGCTTCTGGTTCTGGGTTTTGCTCTTTTTCTTTCTTGTTCTTTTATTTATTTATTTTGGTGCATGATCTCCATTTTCCAAGCTTTCAATTGATATTGTTAGCTACCTATAGTGAGAATGTGTTCCAAGTACTTTTTATCTCACAAATGCAAGTGCAAGTTGTATTGCAGAAATCTTGGCTGAGCTCTTATTTTCAATTTAGGTCCAAATACCATTCTTAATACCAAATATATTGTCGCATAATCGCGTTGATCTCTTACCTCATTTCGTTGGGAAGCTAAGGATTTCTTACTATATCTTAGTCCTCAATTTGAGCCACTTTATCTATTCTGAATTCTATGGAATGATTTGAGAAAGTTTTACCTTTTGGATAAGATTTCCTAAAGTTCCTTAATAGGACATTTGGCCCCATTTGGTTGATCCAAATCAAGTCAAAATCTTATTAGCGTGTAATGACATGAATCTTTCTTTGATTTGGTTCGACCCACCCTAATTATTTCAGGCCCATTTTTATTATGGTCACACTTTCACACAGTGGTTATCATATAATGCCTAAAAATTCTAGAAAATGAGAAATTACTGAGATACTGTTACATAGTATAACTTTTTCACTTAATATAACATTAAAATTTGTTTATTCACATGTTATAATATGAGAATTTATTCACGTGTTATAATATGAATGAACGACAATAGACAACAAAATTAAGATTGTCCACTTTTGAGATATGACATCAAACAATATCCTAACACATAAACCAGTTATTTTATTTTATTTTATTTTATTTTGAAATAACGCAGTAACAAGCAAGTAGAAACTACATTTAGAAAATCGAATCAAATAATCCTTATTTATTTATTTATTAAACTCCTTCCCCAATCTAATATTCCAATTTGGGTCTGCACAATGGCCCGCTTGAAATAATTTTGGGCCGGGTGACTACATTGGGGTCATTCTGCTGACAAGTCTAAAATTTTACCTTACGGCTCTCACTCTCTCCCAACCCTCTCTCTGTCTCTGCGTCTCTCTGAATTTTTGTTTCACCAAAAATGGCCGCCATGATCTCACGCAGATTCAGCTCCAAGTTTGCAAGGCTCTCTCATCCTTATTCATCATGGTCTGTATCCTCCGCCTACCTCGCCACCCAAAATCTCCAAGACTCTACGCCTAAACCCTTCACCCACTCCTCCAATTCCACTTTCTCACAAACACCCTCAAACCCCACCACCATTGTCAAAGACTACAAAACAGCACCAAATCCAAAACCCATAAACCTCAATGTCAGTTGGGTACCAACTAGAAAATCCAGTACTCAAAACCCTGAATTTATGCACCAAAGGGTTTTTGATCCACAACCCAAAAAACCCAATTTTGGTTTTACACAGTCATGTTCAAGTTTCGGTACCAATTTATGGTTATCAGATCAAAGACCCAGATTTCTTTCAACCTCTAGTTCACCACCATCAGAATCTGAAAAGCCCCAAAACCCAAGTGAATACCCTAGTCAAAACCCTGATTTCAAGCACCAAGAAATTGAAGGACCGACCGTGGAGCGAGATCTATCATCCTTGGCCAATGAGACCAGAGAAGTTCTTGAAGGGATGGCAAAGAACATGTATAATCTGAGCAGGGCATTTGCTCTTCTGGGGTTGGTCCAGCTTGGTGTTGGAGCTTGGATTTCATACATAACCAAGTCCACGCCAATTCCAGAGGTCTCAATTCAGAGCATTTTGGCATTTGGGTTGCCGATCTCATTGGCATTCATGTTGAGGCAGAGTTTGAAGCCGATCTACTTCTTTAAGAAGATGGAGGAGCAAGGTCGGTTGCAGATTTTGACACTCACTCTTCAGGTTGCTAAGAATTTGAATGTCTTCTTTGTTCGGGTTCGCGGGGTTTCTTTCTTGTGTATTGCTGGTTTGTCAGTTGGAGTCTTGTTTGCTGTGCTTACAAGATGAGTTTTAATTCTTGTTCATGAGATTGTTTTCATGAATTTTGTTAAATGGTTGTTATGTTATTGGATTTTTGTATCCTTTCATTTTACGGGAAGTGAAAACGACTCTAATAATCCCATCTGTGTCTACCAAACCAGCCTATAAATCAAGCCAATGGCATTATCAGTTCACCCATCTGAAAATACCAGCAGTTCCTGCTACATGTATGTTGTCACATTTAGACCATAATCAACTTAAACAATGGTCCGGATTCATTTTACGGCGATATAAACGAAATCTTATGTTGTTCGACATTTGGAAATGTCTTTGGAAATTATATTTAGGATGCAGCAAGCTTATGTGAGTGGTTTGTTTGTGCAATTGTAACTGGCAAAATATATGGTGGCAACAATTAGAATAACTAACCCTGTTATCTTCTTTTTGGGGTATATTATTCTAATTTTCTTATTTGGCAGTGATTCATTCAAGAACATTTAGCATCTTCATTACTGAAAAACGCGGAATATCATGACAGACGTTACTAAATTGAATTTGCAATATATCTAAACAAAAATAGAAAATAACACCATACGAGGCAACTAATCTCTCTTTTCATCCTTTTTACCCTTTTTTTTGGTTTATCAATGTATAAATATTACAAAGCAAAATCAACAGATTATCCTTCCAAAAAGAAACCATATATCCGTCAGCCCTATTCACAAATTTTATCGCGAACAATATTATCTCCGGAAGAAACACCTAAGTACTCGATCCAAAATACTTTCCCTCGCTTTATCCCATGCCATAACAACCAAACCCCTCTTTTATCTCCAAATCAAAAGAATAAACCAAAAATTTGCGAGTAGGGAAACCTTCCCCTCCACTTCAGCCTCCATGTAACAATGTTCTCCACCATTTACAAAAAGAATATACTCCAATTTATTGGATTTCCAAAAACCTCTAGCATTTCAAGTGGTGCAATTTCAAGTCGAGCATATTGCTGAAGGTAACATTTTTGGACTAGTTGCCCTCTGGCTTGGGTTCTGTTCGCACGTAGGTTAGACTACGAGCTGTCGGAGAAGGAACAGGATTGCCAGTGACTGGAGGACCACTCTCACCTGGAGTGGCTTGAGTATCCCGCTTCCACTGCATGCTCCTGGCACCAGGTTTGATTAGGGGACGAGGCCTATATGCACCAGACATGCCTCTTGGGAAAGGCGACCTAGCAAACCTCGCAGTGGCAAATGGGGATCCCCGGGCAATCCGTGGCCATGTGATGACAGGAGCTGCTTCTTGATGTGCAGCGCCCCTCTTCACAACCTGCAATAGGATGATAACAAGGTCAATATTTTGTTGCAAAGTAACTACCTTTTAAACCCTAAAGATTAAAACCATTCCATGTTCATTTTCGGTCACAGCCCAAAATGCAATCAACACACATATTCCCTGCTATGAACTATTTATACCTTACAAGATCATATATTAAGAAGCAAGCTAAATATGATGTATATTCCCAAAGAGCTCACAATAGCAAAAACCATCAGAGATAATCATTACCTTAAGGATCCGGGACATGAAGGAGGTTCCATCCAGAGATAATGCATTGTCTGCCGCCTCCTTCCGTGTGAACTCTACATAGGCCGACCTGCTCAAGTAAAGTTATTTAGCCAAAAAAAAACAACTGAATGTGTATCATCCTCAAAGAAAAAGGAAGGATTTGGATGAGACGACACATCTTACCCTTTAGGTTGCCCAGTTGCTGCATCAGTAAGTATCACCACTTTTAGCACTTCCCCAAACTTGTTGAAATGTCGAGAAAGACTATCTTTTGTAGCAGCAAAATGGACCTGTGCATTCATAACAAAATATAATCGAAACTGACAATGCACAGAACCAAGACAATATGTTAAACCTTGAACAAGAAGAGGAGCTATTACATTGTTAACAAAGATGGTTCGAGATTCTGCATCCTCCAAAGGACGTCCAGCAGCATACACACCTATGCGATATTCCAAGAACAAAACTTAATAAGATGTAAATTTGCGTAGTGCTCAAATCAAGATGATACAGCACCAATAAGGAAATCAATTGTTTGAGGAGCTAGAAACAGGGTCCTGACTCCCCTAAATAAGGGGGAACAGTAACAGGAATTACGATATTAGCATGGAAGCAAAAAGAGAGCTGACTATTTCAGAGTTTCAAAACACACCAGTAGAAGAGGAAAGCATCCTTTGAGAATCTGCAGCAGGGTTCGCCTGTTATCATGAAAACAACATATTCAATGGCAGTCTCCAGGGCACCCAAAAAAAAAAGAACTGTGGACGAAAAAAAATTTGCCGTGTGTGGTGGGGGAGATCGATCTTACATTTCCATTACTAACTGTGACAGGGTTGCTGTTCTCTTTCATGACCCGCAAATCAGATTTGGGAACCCCTACCTCACCATCCTGTACGGAAGTCCAGTCATCTGAGTCAGCAACTTCTTTTGGCTCCTGATAATGGGGTGGTTTCCAAGTATTGACATTCACAGATATGTTCACAATCTTATGAGCAGAATTTGCAGGTGCAGTAGGTTGACCCTGATCTTTATTCCTTGATATCCGCATAACATCGTCAGCACCCTTGCTTCCACCAGATGTCCCAGTTTGGGAAACATCAGTAACTCTACGACCCATAACATTGACATCATCAAACCCTTCATTGTCTGATATACAATCAGAAGCCAAACCAGTTTCACTTTCTAAGATAGCATTCCTTACAAACTGCCCACTGTGTTCACTTTTTTTAAGATATGTTGATCGCATTTGCTCACGAATTTGGATGGCATCTTCATATACACCATCCTCAGTAGCAGCTTCTCTAAACGATGCAAGTGGGTCACTCATCTCTGAGACATCCATACCACGACCAAGTCGGTCAAACACACTACCTGATGATTTAACTCTTGTTACATTTTCAGCAGCTTCTGCAACAGCTTTCATTACAGTTGACATGGGATTTGGCACCCTGGCAACAGATTGAATTCGTCGAGGACGATCAGCCACTGATGAGTCAACAGTGGGTGTAGAAACCACAGAACGGAGTCGCTTCAATGTGGGCTGCATTGTTGAATTTGATTGCCTTGAGGTTGTCAGCGCATCCCGCATGGCAAATTGGAGTAGCCGTCGAGGGGCATCAATATTCACTTGAGAAACTGGTTCCCTCTGTCAAGAAATTGAATGAGAAAATTGGATAATAGTTATCAAAGTGCATACTTTCTATACCAAAAAAGTTGTGAGCAGAAAAAATATAGTCTATCATTTTGTTTGGCTTGTCAAGCCTGTGAGCAAGTAGTGTTTTAAGATTCAACCCATCGATGTGTCAGAAGAAGGCTAGTTGTACCAGTTATAGCAGTCCAAAATGATCTTCCTTAAATACACATAAATAGCATAGTTACTCTAGTCTACAATATCATCTTAACAGATAGATGGAGGATTAGCAAAAGTGGACAAGATCAGCTGTATGTACATTGAAAACCGTTAATACGTTCAAAGACAGTTTATTGACATCCAAGCAACAACATGAAAGCCAATCCACAGCAAAATCTCTATGATTGATTGAAGAATAATAAACAAGACAATCGCTTACAAGAGTACTTGAACAAATTTTCAGATTTTATTAGTACAAAATTGAAAACTCCAAATTACAGATAGGATAGTTCCAGAACTCAATATCAGCCTTGAATACTTTAATATAGCAGTTTATGCCCTTGAATACTTTAATATAGCAGTTTATGCCAAACTTCAGCATATATTAATTATAAATATTTATTACATTGACAAAAAAAATAAATTTACCAGCCAATACAACTGAAGAATAGATAATTATAACATTAATCATATGTCACCAATCAAAAACAGCTGCAAAACCCAAGGTCAAATTATCAGAGTCCAATTCAACTAGACCCTGCTTCAGGATCATAAAAGAAAAAATTACAAATTCAAACCTCTGTATTATGTCGCTCATCAGGCCGAATCCTTTTCCTCTGAGCTGCAGGTTGGCGCAAAGGAGATTTTGCACGAATGACTTTGCTATGACTTTTTTCATCTACATGAATATCTCCAATCTCAGAGCTTAGAAAAGGAGGGGGTTCAGCTGCATCCCTCGCTAGTCCTTTCCATTCCCTATTGTGCCGGCTTCTAGTTAATTTATTAGACTTCTCTCTTTCTGGCTCAGAACCCAAATGATAACCATCAGTATTTCCTGTTTGGTCACCTGATGTAGTTTTTATTTTACTCGCATCTTCCATATCAGAATCCTGAGATTGCACATGCAAATCCAAATTTGAAGCCAGGTGATCCCACAACCTATTGAGGAAAATTTTAAACAAATAATTAAAACTTTTGTCCACAATACATGTGTGACCAGAGCTGGGTTGCTAAACAACCATCATCTATGAACTAACATTGCTCATAAAAGGGGGAAAATAATAAATTACCAAGAAACAAAAGAATCACTGTCATCCCCCAAAAATACGTTCAACTCATTCTTCGCTTCTTCTTTCCGCCTGCCATTCCTTAAAAGGACAATTACATATTCCTGCAACATCAGTTAGAAAACTGAGCTAGAGTTCTAATGGCATAAGTTGTGTATAATTCTACATAAAGAAAAAACCAAGAGGATGAACCCAAGTAGACAATGAAACACAAATAAAAATGGAGACGAAGGCCAACTGGTCATCAAGAAGAAAAAGCATCCACAAAAGGAATGTTTCACTCTGATCTTATGCAAATTAAAATCCACTGAAATGTGTATATTAAACAAATGAGATGAGAAGAAATTCTGTCGTATCACTAAACATTAAATAGTATGCATATAACTCTCTTCTATTGGCATTACTTCCACATTATACGTGAGGAAAAATCTCAAATGTACAAAATCCCATCACATGACATAACTTACGGTCCTTAGGTCGAACATAAGGCATAAAAGGATTGCAATTTGAACCCAACCATGCCCACGTGAGGAAAAATTGTAAAAATATAATAAAATCCGGCCCTATCAAATGTGCTAACCCAAGTCTAACCAATTACACAACCACCATAGAGCCTAAAAAAGTGAAACCTAAAAACCAGCAACCCATTTGTTAACAACCATGGCCTAAATTACACCCAAATTTACAAGATAAGAAGAAAACCAAATCTAAATCCAAAGTAAAGCATAACCAGTATAAACTTACACCAAGAGAAACACCCAAGTTTGATCAACCATACCCTAAATTCAACCCAAATACACCTTGCATCTCCCCATCATCACCAAATTGAGCAAAAATGATATTAAAAGGAGAAAGACAAAATATCTTGCCCCTAAATAAGCCAAGTTACATTTATTCCTATTCTATGATTTCTGCCCACGAACCCAGAACAAGAGAACTAGAGAATAGGTGTATGTAGTTTATGCTTATATACACATAAATATCTAGAGAGAGAAGGGGGTGAAGGCAAGGAGAAGGACGGAGTGAGGGAGGAGGAATTTACAAGTATATTCCTAAATAATTAGGCATGGTTCCTAGAAACCCTTCATTATCAGAGATGTACTTTAGAAGTTTATACTTATAGCTCTGAGATGGAACTGGATAAGACTCAGAATACTCGCATCATCTTGAACTACTAAACTTATACTATAGACCTCAGGTGCCACCCATACACATCTAAAACAAATAAAAATACAATACGGTTATATGCCAGTTAGTCATTTATATACTAACCCTGAAAAACGGCATTCATATCATTTATCGTAAGAAATATGGGCACAAGAAACAACACAATGGATTAAACAAGACTGTAAATCTCAAGAAACACAAAACTTGCACATATGAAACGGTTCGTTTACACAAAAAATACATCTGCAAAGCCACAACCAAAAACAGAGACAGGTACATGTACTTATATGCAACTTCTCAACTGTGTTGCGTAAAATATAAATAAATTGGTAGACTACTTCGGGATATTTAATTTTTTTGTTTAATTTTTGTGATCCTGTCACTTTTATAAGGTACAGATGAGGATCATCCTTGAAAATAAAAACATAATAAGATCAGAAAGCAATCTCAATGTGTCCCAAGAAAGTCCAAGAGGTACCCGAAGCTTACTAACATTATGTTTTCAATTTTCAATTATGGAAACCTTAAAACGCATGTCCCTTACATCATGCCTAATGGTGTGTTGGACATACCACCTCCGCAGTAGCGTAATCTCAAAACCCCATGTAAACCCTAGGCTTGAAGCCTATATTATTCACAAGTCTAGGGCCTGCACCAATCCTTGAAAATGATGTTTCAAATTCATTGCACATATAGGTCATGAGCAATATTGCAAGAAGACTTTTTCACAATGGTATGTTCTCCCTCCCTCTAAAAAATAAACTATCTTGGAAGCTTTGTGCCCCTAAAAACTCCCCACACAGACAGCCACCTTAACAGATTCCGTACAAATGCCCAAGCAATGCAGTCATAAACAAAAGCCTAAAACATTTGGCACACTTACAGCTCACATTTTGAACAATGGGCATAAATTCCTCAAAGAAAATCCAAAGGAGTGATGTATCTTAACTTTTTTCAATCATAAAATATACCTGACCTGAGGGGCAAGAGAAATGCAAACATTCTCTACATACTCATACGGTCATACCAACTAAAAGTATAAACTCAAAAATCTGGGTAATGATTTAGATGAAACCAAAATTCAAGAGTACTGCAATGCTTAGCATCTCCAAGTCGGACCTAATCGCCTACCTTAAAGCAAATGGCAACATTTCCTAGCCAACGTCACTTAAACCCAATTCATGGCATCAACATTGGCAGCCAAATACATTAAATTTCAGGATAACCATAATTTAGACGGTGAAGCCAAAACCAAAGCCAAAGCCAAATCTTTCCTCCACATGAAGAAAGAACCAAGAAAACCATATGCAATCACCCAAATAAAACATAAAATCAAACCGACAAATGCTCCAAAACGCAATCAAACCACTGAAAACTGGCCAACAATCATCGTAAATTTCAGAACAACGCGCAAAAGGGACCAAAAGCCAAATGAGAGAGTCCGTACCACAAGAGTGTCGTCGGTGTAATCCCCCATGAACTCCTTAAGCTTCTCCCTCACACTCGCTCTCAACTTGACAACTGAATCGCCCGTCAAATTAACCCTAAAGGTCCTATCATCGACTCGATCCACGCTGCCCATCGCCACAAACCCTAATTTCCAGCCTCAAAATAACCCCTCTTACCAAATGCTCCAGAAACCTCAACTAATCGCAAACCCCTAGCTCTCGGTTTATAAATACCCGCAACCGAATCAAATCCCTCCCTCCTCCGGAACTCGGCGATAACTGTGTACGGAAAGATATGGGATTTTCCCGGGAAAGTGATGGAAAAGAATTCCTAGGTTATTGGATTACAGGGTTTCATGGGAAAAAACCCCCCGGGAGCGAATTTCCGGGGAGAAAATGGAATTTTGAGAGAGAAGAGAGAGTGTTTTGATTGAGAGGATGCCTTCTGGGAAATTATATATCGCAAATTATAATTTTCTACTGGGAGTGGGAGAATGGTGTGATTTCTCTCTTCTTTGTTTGCTGCAGGTTGGGGATAATAATTCGTATGGTTGTTTATGGGCTTTTTTCCTTTTCTGGCAACTCTTTTTATATATTCTTATTCTTATTTAGGTCAGCTTCTCAAAGATTTGGACAATCCGGTCCAATTTTAATTTGGGCTTTTTTTAGGGTATCTCCAACCCAAAGATTGAAACCTAAAATTTGCTTCTTTTTTTTTTTTTTTGGGCCCTGGATAACATTTGACTATTGTTATCCAAAGGTTCAAATTCAAAATACTTTTCATCTCGATATCTAACGGTCCAAATAAAATTAAATGGTGGTAAATAAAATCCATCAGCAAATGTTAAACTATGAATACCGTTGATTCCCGAATTTTTAAGACTGCAAGGTTAGAGAAAAAAACTATTTAGAACTTTTTGTATAGATGAATAATAGTTGTAGCGTGTTCACTAATTCGTGACATAAATTCAATAGTAATTTACAAAGAAGAATTCGAAACCTTTTTTTAATACATCTCAATACATTTTTCAGTCATAAATTTTCGCAAGCATTTGCATATCATTTTGCATCTTGTGCAAGAAGTTTTCATTCATGTAAGGGATTGTTAATTAATTTAATTATGAATTAATAAATAATTCAATTTTGAATGTAAATGCTATGTCAATTAGGATGTCATGTGGCCTTTCGTGGGATGTGGGTTTTCATGAAAAGTAGTGACCATTTGATTATAAGTGAAACTATGCAACTATCGTCCTTTGAAGAATAGACATTTGATTATAAACAAATGTACAACCATTTTATTATAAACAATCACTTCCACATCTATAAAATATAATTATTTTGAACTACTTCTCTATGAAGTACTTACGCTTATAAGTACTTTTGTTATAAACGCTTTTTATTGAAGAAAAAAAATATTGATTTTTTTGTTAAAAATTCAAGTACTTCCTAAAAAACACATGGTATGTGCTTCTCCATGAAGTGAGTACGTTTTAATTGTTCTGCCAAACGCAACTACAAGCGTTTTTTATTGTCATAAAGTGCTTTTAGTCAATCAAAAAGCACTACCAAACATTCCCTAAATGAAGTCATAGCATTTTCTGAGTCACTTGCACTCTAAATAGGGGTTTGAGTTTATACGAGAGAGTGTTCAACATAATTGTGGTTCGATAGTATCTTATAGCTTAAGATACTATTACCGTAATAACGTGATTATTGTATTCTAGGAGACAAGTGTCGGTCAACCATGAACAACATAGTGGCTGCAAATTGTACTAAAGACATATTATAAAATACTAGCCTTGATCGATTATCATGTTAACCCATACTTTTTTTTGGGGAGGTCAAGTGCTTCATGTTTATGTAACAATTTTTTTGCTCATGTGTATGCATTAAACTGTGCATTTAATTACATTAATGTTTCTTGAATTTTATATGAGAATAATATAGTAATTATACACTATTTTCCAACATATGGTTCCCTCTTAACATTGAATTGACTCGCATATTATTGTTCAAATATGTGATTTACCACTCAAAATGTGACAATTAATATATAAAAAATAGACTATTTAGAAGCAATAGTCTATGAATTTGTGCCCGATTCGTATTTTGATATTTAAAAATAAAACTAGCGAAGTGCTACAACAATCATTTTTTGAGTTTAATGACTAAAATGCGAATCATGCACAAATTTAAAGACTTATTGCTCCAAAAAAAAAAAATCAAAAGGTGTTGAAAAAAATAATATGGGATAGTCATTTTGAGTTGGGCAGTTTTCGAAATACAAAACCAGGCATTGAAGTATATAGATTGCAGTTTAGTTGGATCAAGATTACACTCTTTTATAGCAAATTGAATGACATAATTTTAAAAATACTTCGTGACGCCTATTATACAAAAATGGCGTAATTGACGATCGGTAATTTAGTAAAGAAATCGTACATGAGTCGCTCTCTTTTCCTCTTCGAGCTTTTCCGATAAAACCACACCCAAAAAAATAACATTTTGAAGAAACTGACAAAACACTGCGCACGTAACATCAAGAAAGAAAAAACCCAACAAAAACAAAACATTACTGAGCACGCAACTCACTTCCACTCCAGGACAAAAAAATATCAGGTAAGGCTGAGTCTATATGAAATCTGTGTTTTCCAGAACCTGATTGGTTCACTACTTCTTATTTCAAATGCGTTAATACCATTTTCTGACGGTTTTCCCTCTCGTCCAATGAAAATCAGAAACGTGGCTTAAACCGTAACATATTGACCACATCAAATCATTGCTCTCGCTCAACCTCCACGCTCCCTCATCGCCTATAAATCCCAGCTGGAACAGGTGGCTTCGACTTCTCCTCCTCTGACACCTTTCTCTTTCCTGTTCGCTTTAGGGTTCGTCTCTCTCTCTCTCTCTCTCTCTCTCTCTCTCTCTCTCTCTATTTGAGTGTTCGATTTTTTAAAATTTTGATAATTTAATTATTTATTCATTGAAGGGGAGCGGATAGGGACCATCTCTCTGTGAATTACAGGTTCTACTTTGAGGAGGTTGGTTTCTCTGCGAACAGGTGAGTCGTAGATTGCTCTTCTGTCACTAATCGTTTTTGGGTTCTGCTTGTTTTGATGAAACATGTTCAAAATGGTTGAAGACGCTCAGAACTTTATGTATATGATAAAAGATGTGATTATGATGGTGGGTTTTATGTTTTGATGGAAACCCTGGTGTTAATTCCCAGTTTGTGATGTTAACAATAAGAAATTAAGGTTCTTTTGTGCAGATTATGAATTTTTTGCAAGTTTTTAGCTTGATGAGTTGGTTAAAGTGGTTTGTGTCTTTATTTTTTCATTGGCCATGGTGAATTAGCTTAAAGTTGATTACATCACTTCTTCTTTCAAGACTTGAAAAGGGGATATGTATGTAAGAGGTTAGGTTTTCTGATGAGTATGTTTTATGTATTAATATAAATCTATGAAGAAGTCAATGACTCAGTACCACGAAAAAGAATTCGAATTCGTCATTACCATCCATTTACTCTCTTCTTTCTTTACAAAAAATAGAGAGAGAAAATGAAAGGTAGGAACAAGCATGTGGAAGGGCTTTTGAGTATTGTTCATGAGCTGTCTGATAAGCTAATTTCTTGAAAGCTATGGAGCGCAATATTATATGAGTTTTTAGATTGTCTCATGATTTCCTAGCCTTGCATCGAGAACAAGGGGATTAGTTTCAATTGTTGTTTTGAGGTTTTTTGTAAGGTTCATTGAGTTTACAGAAAGATCCACGTATTTTCTTCTGATGGTGATTTTACCTTAACTGGGTATTTTAATTTGTTAGGACAAAGAGGGCCATGTTCCTGTCAATAGTTGTATGCTCCAATCGCTACTATCTGCCCCAATGTTGAGCAAATATATGTGTTTAATGTTTGGATTATTGTGTTTTATTTTTTTTTGGTAAAGCATTTTAGCAGAAGTATGATTATGTGGTTATTATGCTGACTGGCGAATTTTCATGAAGGTTTTAGCCTGTTATTTTCATGAAGGTTTTAGCCAAGGCTTGTTGTGTCAAATGCCCACAAATAGGCATAAGCTCATGTGGAGCTCTTGAGTGGCAAAGCATAACCAATCAGAAAAGCTAATCTCTGAATTTACATTGATGGAACTCTCTCGGACAAGATGAAAAAATTGCAAAATTTATTCCCTGCTCTTCTGTTAACCTGTCTCTGTCTCTGTCCCTGTCTGTCTGTCTGTCTGTCTGTCTCTCTGTCATGATGGATGAACTACACACTTTTCTTTTCAATGGACATTCATGTTCTTGCAAAGTTGTATTTTCTGTTTAACTTGTTGAACAATTAAAAGAATAAAGAATGTTGACGAAAGTTTTCACCTTCTAAATCTTAGGGTGGCAAAGTGAAAACTACTAATACTGTCATACACCAAGGGTTATTTTTCCCTAGCAGAAAGAGAAAAGTAAAAGGCGACCGTTCTTTTTCGTTCCTAACTTTTAAATGATATGTCTAGTTAAATGGAACTCTTTTCATTTGTATGAGTTTCATATTCAGGCTTCATAGTTAGAATTGTCATTAAAGCTTCAATAATAATCTCAACTTTAGCCAAGTCATTGTGACACATGAAGCATGCTTCTGTCCAGTGTGACTGAATGGAAGTCCCAACCACAAGTTAGAAGGTTATGAAATATTAGAAGACGTGCAAATATTATATGAAGGCAATGAAAACATTAGGGAAAAAAGTAAGGCAAAAACAAAACAACAATAGATGGAACAGAAGACATTTTGTTGTGTGATACAAGGGTGTTTCTTGGAAGTTGGTGACAGTGATGGCTAGTTAGTCTTTGTTAAAAGTCAGTTGAAGAAATGGTAGGTTTTCTTCTTGGAATGAAATAAAGGGATTTAATTTTTTATTGTTGTTGAGTTTTTGGGTTTCCAATACTGTATCTGTGGGTTTTGGCATCCAGTGAATTGAATATACATTTCAGATTGTGCATGTTTTATACTCATATACTTGCAGGAATTGCAGAAGTTTTATACTTGTATTGCTAGGTAGTTGCAGGAATGGTGTTCTCTACTTTTTGCTTTGCCCTGTAAACATTGAATTGTCTATTTGTCAGTTTGGTTTCACTGTGATTTGGGACAGGAGAAGTAAGAAATGTCTACGCCTTATGGGGTGTCATTGTCAGTCTCTTTTGTATGTGTCAAATATTGGAGAGTTGCTGCTATAATTTCTTTGCTTCTCTCTTTATTTTGTTGAATGTCATGAAAGTATCTGGTTAGAAGTATAAGGTCTTTTTAATCCAACTATGAAGCCATTAATCATTATTGAAGATAGCAAAGCATGATTAAATCATCATTTGTGAACGATAAGAATAAAGCAGACAGCCATCTTTTTCTTCATAAATTTGTCATTGAATAGGGTTGACCATCTAATAATATGGTTCTTTGGAAGGGTATATAGCAAGGGAAGGGACACACTGATTTTATGTTTGATTTCTTTGGTAAAGTTTGAGGGAGCATACTCTTGATTGATGCATCTGATGTTGCATTATACTTTTTAAAATGTAAAAAATTTCCTATTAATATGCAGGGCCCTGAAAAATGATTTCTAATGGAAACTTATCTGCTTCTGTTTCCTTTTATGTACAAGTGAAACCTTAAGGTCTTTCTTGATTATCCATGTGAATTTTGTTTTCGTTTTTTGGTGAAACCAAGGAAATAATATTTAAATAACCAAGGTGAGTATACAGAGCCAACCTCAAACTGAGTTTAGGTAACTGATAAGATCCTCTTAGGGTGTCATGGTTAAAGTATACAATTAAAGAGTCATTTTCCCTCAAGTATGGTACTTAGAAATGACGATTTACATTTCCATATAGTTTTTCCATCACAGCAAAGATATGGACTGGTCATTTCATGTCTTGTTCCAAAGATTTAAACTACTATGTTGAATTTAATTTAGTGGGTGAATTGTAGATGTCAGGTGGGGAGAGATTTCTACCTTTGGTTGTGTTATCATATATTTTTGGAGACCTTAAGGAATTATGGTGCAGGAAAATTTAAAAAAAATGGAGCACAACGAGACAGGGTGTCAAGCTCCTCCTGAAGCTCCCAAGCTCTGTGCCAACAACTGCGGATTCTTTGGAAGTGCAGCAACAATGAATTTGTGTTCCAAATGCCACAAGGACTTGATATTGAAGCAAGAACAGGCTAAAGTTGCTGCAGCATCCATTGATTGTGCTGTGAATGGCAATCCCAATGACAGAGGGAAGGAGCCTATTGCTACTGTTGATGTAGATGTACAAGCTGGGTCCGCAGATTTGATGCTCATCTCAACACAGGCTTCCTCTACTCCATCTTTGGACATTAAGAGTGAGGAGAAGGTGAAAGAGACTCCAAACAGGTGCGGAACTTGTAAGAAACGTGTTGGTCTAACCGGCTTCAATTGCCGTTGTGGAAATCTCTTTTGTTCACTCCATCGTTACTCGGATAAACACAACTGCCCCTATGATTACCGAAGTGCTGCTCAGGATGCTATAGCAAAAGCCAACCCGGTTGTGAAGGCAGAAAAGCTGGACAAAATCTGATAAATGTCTCGGAATGAGGGTTCATCTTTTTATCTATTGCACACATGCTCTCATTTCTACCCATGTGGCTTCTGCTTATGTTAAGTTGATCTTGTTATGTTAGGTCTCGTGTTATAGATGGTTGGAAGCTGTTGTGGGAGTATTTCAAATGTCAGGAACGATTGTGTGTAATAATCCCAGCAGTTGGTGAGGGCCAGGAAGCTGTCACCTGGCTTTGCTATGGATGATGTTTTGGATCTTGTTTATTTTGCTTGTTGAGTATTTAATTTAAGCCAAAGTAGTAGTATGCTCAAGTAACGCGCGTGTAATGCTTGTAGTTTTTTTATCTCTCGGCCTTACCCTCATCTGGTTGTTCGGCTTGGATTGAATTGGAGTTGAGTATTAGTGAAGGTCTCTTTGAATCCAACATTCATAAGTTCATCAAACAATAGTGAAAATAGTTCAATCAAACCCACCAAAAGTTAGAAAATAGAAGAATTTTCAGAAATTCTAATAGCTTCTTAATACTATTCCCCAAACTTTAAATATAAGTCATGTTTTTATAAAACGTGAAACACATGCTGTTGACTAGATTAATATGTGTCTTAGTTAATACTATAAATAAATAATAAAGAGGAACACTTCCATCTTATACGCTTCTTATATAGATTTATGTATGAATAGAGTACACGTAGAATAAATTAAACGAAGAATACAAGGAGGACGTAACTAGCACATAGATTTATATATGAATAGAGTATACGTGGAACAGATTAAACGAAGAATGCAAAGAGAATATAGCTAGCATTCCTCGGTACCGAAGAGTGCTGCTAAACGAACCCTAAAATTAATTGAGTACACTTTACTATCAAACTATTTATTGAATTACTAATTTACCCTAATATAAAATGACCAAAAAGGATATATTGAATTGTGAAACAAATAAAATTTTAATAAGTACACCTTAGGGTTTAGGGTTTACTCACTATATTCAACCCGTATGAGGCGTAGAAAAGTCTTCGTATTGCTTGGCACTCACGAATAACATAGCGAGTACTGGTTTAGAATTGATATTGCGAAATTAAAGATTTTGATGAAATCCAAAATCTGAAAAGATGGCACAAATTCATGTAAAAAGAAACACTTGGTTTAGGTTTGGTATTAGAGTATTGTACTACGGCTATTTTTAGTAGTTAAATATGGTGTACTTAGTTAATTTTTATATTTTGATTAAAATATTAAGGTTAACTTAAATTATAGGGTGTACTCAATTAATTTTAGAATTCGTTTAGCAACACTCTGTATCGAATAGCATGCCAATTAACACTATATGGACCAGATTAATCTGTATCTTAATTAAGCCTAATACTTATACTAAAAATAAATAATAAGATGTATATGATGAACCTTTTAGGTAGGATGAGCATAGGGGCCCACACACGCCCATCCCAATCTTAATATTGTTGGAAGTTGAGGTCAGTCAGATGCTGGTGGTGGGGCTGGGTCATCTGTGACCGACCCTTTTTGCCCACTTGCTATCCAACAAGGTACGTCGGCCACGTGTGAACAACGTGGCATCCAATCAGAGCCGTCTATCTCACCGTGTTTGACTTTGCTATAACAATTAGTCACTATCCTTTGGACCCAGTCAAGTGGTGGGCTCAACCCACAGCGGTTCTCAGATTATGCCGCTGCATTAATTTATTATTAGTGCTGAGAGAGAGAAACAACTGCGCTCTTTCAAAACCATGGCCGTGAAAGGACTGAGAAATTCCCTAACAACACAACCTATTTTGAAAAATGATATTATTTTCCTTCTTACCATGAACGATGCATTCTTCGTTTTTGTAAATTAAAATTTAACATATATATACAAAAATAATTTATCAAAAACACAAAAAAAAAAATCTTAACACACGTATTAGACTATAATCTTGGATGTATGTCCTTATGCCATATTTATACCGTGAACACTTTGAAATCTTAGATGTATGTCCTCATTCCCAAATTATTAATCATTTTAAAAATATCAATTAGCTTTTTTTTCCACAGGATATTTTATACTTATGAATAAATGATTTGTACGGGATAAAGAAGTCTCATCGAGCGAAATGTACGGTTGTGAAATCATTGTTTTTTGTTGAAATTTGACCGAAATGATCCATGTACTTGTCCTTGAATTACATTTTGGTGCTCCAACTAAATTATTCAATCAAACTTAATTGGACTAGACTTCATTGACTTTTCCCTCCTATATTCCTATTCTGTAATTACAACGTTGAATAAATATCATAATTTCCACACTTTGATATTGATCCAAACTTATATTAACAAAAATAGAAACACTGTAATTCGAATCTTAACGTAACATTGGGAAAGTAGGTGAAGGATACTGAAATAGTTTTTGCGTTGTTTTTTCTTTTCCTTTTTGTCTTGTTTTGTTTTTGCGGTGAACAGCAGTATTGCGTATTTTGTCTGGCTCCTCATATTGGCACACGTAGAGGAGGGGAGACGACGACGCGTGTGACGTACACGTGTGCGTTGGACTAGGACAGAGAGAGCGACTTTTCCTGAGACAACGAAATGGGTCAGTCAGGGCGGCTTCGCCTTATAAACCTGGACGCGAGAAATTGCCCCTGTCACCACCATTCCCCAGTGGGGCTTTCTGATTTTTCCCCGTTTTCGATTTTGCCCTTCCACTTGCATTGCAATTCTTCTAGGATCCCGTACATTTTTTATTTTTTTTTTGTTTTGCTCTTCTTTTACCCATGCAATGCAACAACAAAAAACAATAAACTATTTACTCCTTTCTTCCTAGTGGACGACAGGAAATATCCCTCTCACCTCACACCCACTTTTTTTAATTATCTTTTTTAAATTCTTGTTTAATTTATATTAGTTTCTCTACACGCGCTTCCGTGTTTGTGATAGATTTTTTTTTAAAAATTTATTTTAAAATTAAAAAAGATAATTAGTAGTTACTTTTATAAAAATAAAATTCATTATCTGATTTTTATTTTTATAATATAAAAAGTGTGAATTTATCATATTATCCTTATTTAATTAATAATTTCAATTCTTAATGTGTGCAATAATCAAAGGTATTTTCTGATATTTTAAATGTTTTACCATTCTCTGCTTTTTGCTTTATATATATATTCAGCTTAATTTCATGATGGTTTTCTTGGTTTTTTTTTTAAATAATCTTTTTTAAAGATTGAAGAAAAAGAAAAAGAATATGAAGCTTTATAAGACATGCATACTTAAATTTTTGTAGGCTAAAGATGTCAATCACCCCAAATTGGGAAGGAATCCATGAGGCAGCTTTTATTCCAATGCAAGATAATTAAAGGTAGAAAAGAAAAAAAAAGTAAGAAATTGCTTTTCAAGCATTCTTTTTATATGTGATAGCTTTATAGCAAATCATGAGAATGACTAAATAAGGGGGTTTCGTAATTTGGAAGCATTTGTTGTGTAAGATAACTTAAAATCTCACTAATTTTTTAATTGTTAAAATAAAATACAAAAATATTAACATGCATCCATTATAATATAAATTGAGTTTTGTTTTTGTTTTTTGATCAAAGAGCAACTTTAGGAAATAAACTTTAACTATACAGTTAAAGACATCGACATGACATCTAAAACACCAATTCTAAAAAGATAACAAATTAACATACTAAAAACAAAACTAAAACGAACAAAAATTGCGCTAAAACTACTAAAGCCACTAGGGTTTCATGAATCGTTGATTTGTTCATATTTCCCTACTTGGAATTCCTCTTAATTTGAGTGTTGTTATTTGAACGATCTTAACGACTATATCGTTTATTTTTTCTTCTACTATCTATTACCGAAATGGTACACCAAATAATTATTGAGAAGGTATAAAGTGGTTTTTCTAATAATATGCATGTGAGTCCACTACATAACAATGAAATGAGAACAATTGCATAAGAGTAGAAAACCAATTAATTTGTGTAAAAAAAAATGAATAAATAAATTATTGTATGATTGATGAACAATAAAGAAATAAAAATCCAGACAGACGAATTCATATTTAATCTTTTGAGTTATTTATATTGGAAATAAAGAAATGAAAAAGAAATTAGAACATCCGCCACCAATAGAATCAATCAGACGGCTGCATATTGATATCATGCTGCATGTGGGTAAAAATGCGGGACCCACCGAACCTTAAAATAAGCTTTGTCAGGGATAGCCTTTTCTCAATAATGACGATTGCCACGTCAGAACCAATCTAGAACAAGCAACCTGAGCCAAACCAAAGAACCAAAATAATTAAAATTTATAATGTAATTTAATTTAATTTAGTTCTTTAAGCAAAAGGTCATAATTAAAGAAAAGGAGGAAGGGTATTTTAGTAAACATAAAACGCAGAAATGTTTTATACGCGTCTCTATGAGGCCCATATTCCATCGCCATTACCGACCTTTCAGTCCTTCATATCCCCATTTCTCTGTCTCCTCCCTCGCCCACCCAAACCTCTCAAACCTCTCTCTTCTCTCCCTCTCTCTAGAAACCACAACTTTCTTTTTCTCTCTCTAGAAAACCTCAACCTCCATATACTTTCTATCTATATCTCAAGAAAAAGAAAAAAAATCAGAGAAGAGAAGAGGAGAGATCGATCGATCGGAAGGAATCTGAATGAAAAAAATGGCTCAGAGAGCGGAGAAGGAAGAGACGGAGTTCAAGGTCCCCGAAACTCTAACGCACTGCGTCAACAACTGCGGCGTCACAGGCAATCCCTCCACCAACAACATGTGCCAGAAGTGCTTCAACGCCTCCTCAGCCACCACCACAGCAACCTCATCTTCGGCTGTGACCTTGAAGTTTTCCGGCGAGAAAAGTCCGAGATCTAGCTCCTTTAGCTTCGAGGCTCCGGCCGAGATCACCCGCAGAACGACGGCGTCCGAGATCGCGAGATCGGATGAATCGGCGAATCGGCGAGTTGTAAACCGTTGCTCCGGATGCCGGAGAAAGGTCGGGTTGACCGGGTTCCGGTGCCGGTGCGGCGAACTCTTCTGCTCCGAGCACCGGTACTCCGACCGCCACGTGTGCAGCTACGACTACAAGGCCGCGGGTCGCGAGGCCATCGCGAGAGAAAACCCCGTGGTCAAGGCCGCGAAGATCGTCCGGGTTTGATAATTAAATTTGTAGAAATGAAACCAAAAACATTTCTGAATTTTCTCGGGAAAATTAAAATTAATTCTCGAGAAAGTTTCAGAGGAAATTTGTGCTCGATTATCATGGCGCGTCTCTCTCTCGGAGATCATCACCGATGGTTTAGATTGAGGGAAACAGTTTTAGGAGCAGAAGAGACGACGGAGAGACAGATCGCTTCGTTATTGAAGAAAATCAAATTCTCTCTGATAATTATTTTTTTTAATTTTATTGTGTTTTCTTTTCTTTTGGCTTGGAAAATGATAAAATTATTGTGATTTACGATATTCGATGTGTTTGTTGGTAATAGTTGGTGTTCAGCTTTTTCTGATTTTGATATTTCTTTTTCTGCGATGTCTGAATGGCAGTTGAATGTTAATTCGAAGAAGAGACAGGGTGTTTTATGTCATTTCGAAAGTTTGCAACTGGAAAATCCAGTTGGGAGGAGGGTCGGAAGCTATGGGGCCCACCGTATGGGCAACTTAGGGGGGGTTCTTTCAATTATTTATTTCTCGCGATGGAACGAGATGATAACTTGATACGAGTGGGTATATTGCCTAGTCGAGTTGAAGAGGGCGTATGGGAGGGTGACACGTGTGCATGGCATAAACCATTAAAGCTGTAAAGTATGAAGTGAGGTGAAGGGAACATTTGCGTATGATAACTGGTCGCTGTTTTCAACGTAAAGGCAGAGTTGGGGGCGAGGATCTCGAGGGATTCAGAGATCTGACGGCCGAGATTGAGTTGCGGTGGGTGTAAAAAATAGATGACGTGGATGAGTGCGCATGCATACACTTGCATGGTGGGCCATGCATTGGGGGGGGGGGTTTGTGTGGGGACCACATGTAGGTAGGTCCGCCTTTCGTGACCTTTCAGTCACATGAAAAGCTGTCAGAAAAGTACATATGTATAATGTATTATTATGTGAATGTGTATGTGTATGTGTGTGTGTATGTGTGTGTCTGAATGTAACGACGTCGTCGAAGTGCTGAGTTTTGTCTGTGGGGAGTTTGGGTTGGTTGGAACTTGGAACTTGGAAGCAGAGTTGTTTCCTGCTAGGCAGTGGAAATGTAAAGTGTCTGAACGACGAGTCATGCGACCAAATGCGTGTGGCATCACCTACAAAATTAATTAGCCTCCCACCAATTAAGGCCACAAATGAATTAAATGGTTGGATTGGACTCGTAAGGCTAGATTGAAACCAAATCCGGCTTGGAAGCCTGTTTTCGGGGCATCATTGTTTGGTCAACTTATTAAATTGAATAATAATTTATACATACGAATTTTATCTAAAAAAACATGATTCATAAAGACGAACTTGAACTTAATTCCAATTCAATACAAATCGAGCAACCAAACGAGACCTTAAGGTGCAATTCCGACCCTCTTAGTCTCATGGAAGAAGATGATGAGGATCATTTTTGGCAATGTTTGTTGGGAGCAGCTAATGCAAAGGCTCTTATTCCCCATAATAGAAGTGGAACATGTTTTGCACTGACGGGAAAATCCACCCAATCTAAGGCTAAATCGTGTACATGACGCACCATGACCTATCTTGCAAATTAATTGAGGTTGGCTAATTTTGAAAATTGTAGTACGGATAGCGAATTGTTGAAAATACATGTTAGCAAATAGTAATAAAATACAGATTCATATATATATATATATAATTATAATATAGGTCAAATATAAAATATATAAGCGTTGACCACATGCATGTTGCCGTGTACAACACGTAATTTTTTGTCATAAAAATAATCCAATTTGAATCCCTGAATCCTTCAAAATCAGGTAAAAATAAAACTGTCGTATTTGTTTACATGTGTTTATTTTATTTGTCCTCGAGTAAGGTAAAGCCTAAAATTGTGGTCAATTACGAGGAGGCTCCCCGTGTTGATTTTTTATTTTATTATTTTAGGGGTCAAATCCTGGGGACAAATTATAGAACCAAATGTTGGACCCAGTTTCATGCCATTTTATTTCACAAGGGCCAAAACATAAAATAAATTAAATTAAAAGAAAAGGTGCACAAGGACCCACATTCCTAATCACCAAAATCATGACTTATTAGCAGCCCATACCATTCAATTCATATACTTAATAATGAAGTTATATTAAAGATAAGCACATAATCAAAGGAGGCAGGAGTGACGGATGACGAATGTGAACCCGAAACCTCAAATCTATTAATTTATACGAGATTTGAACTCGAAACTTCTCTATTAAAATGGTTTAAAATGAAAAGATATGGTTTGACATTTTTTTACTTATGACAATTTAGGGTTTAACCAGTTTTTATGGGTGTAGTGATGGTCATATCATGGAAGTTGTTGGGTTTCCAGCTGTCCATGGAGAGCTGAAGTTGCCGACTCCTTTTGTGGGAAGCTTTTCTTAGAGTTCAATAATTTGGTTATGTTTTATAACATCAACTACAATGCGACACTACTTGTCATCTCCCTCTTATTTCCTTATGTTAGTTACCCTTACTTGTTCCACATGTTTCTCATGCCTAGCTGATCTGGCATGCCAAGCTGTCGCATAGGGTGATATTTATGCAACAACGAAATATCTAAATAATGAGTTTGTATCTTAAGTTATCAAGAACATTTAGTCCAACGCCACATTTGACACCCAACTATTTTCTTAACCTTCTCGCATAAAGTGGAACATAGAAATGTTGAGTCCCACATTGCAAAAGAGTTTTTAAAGTCTTTTTTCTCCGTCTCTGTTATGTGATTTTTGTTGTTGATCCATCTTAAATTTAGTGGAATTAAAAAGAATATATCTCTATGTAGCTAGGATGGTAATTTGGCAAAAAAAAAAAAAAAAAAAAAAAAAAGAAAGAGGGAGGGAAATTTGCATATATGTCAAAGAACCACTAGATTTGAGAGAAGATCAAAATGCCAATCCACAAAGTGGGTTGTAAGGGGGAGGGCACCATACAGCTATGCAGCAAATTTTCAATTGCCCAAAATGGCTGTCAAAAAATCAAAAGACATCTCATTGGTTTTTCCCCAAGTGTGGCTCTAAGCGATTCATGTTTCCACTGGACTACTTTATATTTACTTCTCATACAATACAAGCCACTTATTTTCATGGATAATGCCTCCACCTTGCACCATGGTCAAGATCATTTAAATGGACAGCTTCGTCAGATCTGGCAATTTTGTTACCAGAAACTCCCAAAAACCCCATTACATATTTTCCTGCAATGGAATCCATATACAAAAAGCAACGTAAAATGACAACTTTCTATTCAAGTGCGCATGAGGACAGCCGACCCCATTGAAAATTCTTTCATTAAAAGGTTAGTGGAGGAGAGGCCCAATAAGCACTAAAAATTATAAAATACTACTGTAATATAGTCACGTGACATATTTTGTAACACGTGTTATAATATAGATAGACGTTAAAGTTTATTTTCCCTCTTTTTAGCTTTAGGGAATAGTATTACTAAACATCCACTAATATTATAACACATATACAAGATATACCACGTAACTGCATTACCGTAATATTCTATAACATAAAAAGTTTAAAAGTTAATTATCTTTTTATCTTTATTTTTTTAAATAGAAAAATAGTAATGATTTCTCCACTCTAATTTTATCCACTTACACCCTTTTTTTTAGTTATAAAATAAAGTATAAGTGAATAAAATTGGAGTGGATTTGATCCAAATGATTAAATGCCATTCAGTGCAAAAGAATCTTCAGAAAATCCTCTTTTCCACCGGCCTAATGATTAAGCAGTCTCCTAGATGACATCTTCCACGCCTGTTCAACTAAATAATGCTTAAAGGTCAGCTTTAAAAGATATCTACTCGTTTACTGGTCGCAGCAACCTCTTTCTGTGCACATCAAATATTACTACAATGCTTTCTAAAGCATCTCTCGCTATATCATTCTGCACCAAGGCCAAAGAACGACACACTTCACGGTGAAAACAAATGAAGCAACAAAGAAAATCCTACTAGAATTGTATGAAACTCAGGTAGGATTCAAATTTTACAATGTTACATAACTACATTGCAGGATGACACCCAAAAGACAATGAGTTTCATTTTTAGAAGCATCCAATTCCTAGAACAGATTTACTACTAGAATCTAAACCGAACAGAGAGTAACAAACATTTTAATGTTTTACATTAGTTGATAATCAAATGTCCATGGTATTTAAAGACCAAGGTCCCCACAATCACCCCATCATGGTTTCTTAAAAACTGTGTTGTGAGGAGAGGCAAAGCAAGTTCTCCGTTTTAGGCCCCATCAGGCTGGCTAAAAGGGTTCGCAATCTCATCTGTACCATCTGTTGGCGACACAAGCATTACAGCAGTTCCCCTACAAACCTGCGTGACAATAATGCACACTCAAACTTGTTGTAGAGAATAATTTGAGAAAAGAAAGAGAAAATAAAAGCCAAGAGCTCCAGCATCAACTTCCTCTTTTTTGTCTTTTTGTTTTACTTGATCATACAACATTACCAATGAATATTTCTTCACAGACACATTTGAGCAGCTTTAGCCTAGCTAAAAATATAACAGGATAGCTTTCTAAACAAGTTAAGCAGGCAGAAAAAAATGACAATATTAAGTCGACAAGATGGAGAAATGTATAAGCACTACTGAATTCTTAATTTTTTTTTTCCGCTCTGAAACACTAGTGAATTCAAGAAAGGTATTTTACTTGCTAAATAACTCGTGCTTTTGGAGAGTTCTCTGGGCACTAGCACTTGACATTAATGGAGGAATTGAAGTAGAAGTTGATGATTTCATCGAAAAATGCACATGGAGGATTATTTGGATGAAACTAGTTCAGAGACTTACTTTGTGTAATGCTGATGGCCAAAAAAAGAAAAGTGAAATTTGTGAAGCCTAAATTGAATAATACTGGTCTTCAATGGGAGAATAAAGCTGAAAAGGGCAGTTTTCTGAACATGGGGAAAATAAAAATGCAGATAAACTTTTAGCAGCTGACTACATGATTGAGTTGAATCAGAAAATTCACTCACTAAAGCTTAAGGATGAAGGAGTAAGGACTGTAGAGGAGTACAATTATGCATTCTGTAATCCCTCAAATTGAATTGGTTAAGTAACGAGCATTTAACATCTCTTTATCTTGCAGGGTTAAATCAATCAACTATAGATGAGATGGGAGTTTTGCATTTGTTCAACCCAAAAGGATCCAAAATGCCTCAATGGGAGAGAGAGGCATGGTGCTATGGTGCAAGAGGCCCTTCCAGGAAAGAATGATGGTGCAGCACCTGTGAATATAGCTGTTGTTTGGAGTGTTTCAAGTGAGCAAAGCAATTAAGCTGGGACAAGATGCTACCAAAACTAACAAACACATGGTAGACATGTTGCTAATATTGACCAGGTGAGAAAGGAAAGGAAATAGTGAGAGATGATGCTAAAACCAGCTTTTTTTCACTCTTATGAGGTGGTCGGCAAGCTGCAACGTTGTTCTTACTCTTTTAAGGAGAGGGAAACTGTTCCTATACATAGCCACTATGATGGGTGATCACCAGAGAGTGATGAGGAATAATAAATGTTACTGGAGTCAGTATTTGATGTTGGCTACTGAATTTGGAAAGGAACTGATGTACCAGTCACTTCCAGATGTTTAACTATATTATATCACGGGTAACAAAATTGAAGATGACGTAAGTGTGATAAGGAGCCAATGCATTTCACATTCTGTTGGACAGGCCATAGTTGCATGATAATAATATGGTCCTTAGATTCTTTCTTTTCTAATTTTATCCAGCAATTTTCATCTCTTCCCTTAATACTATATTCTCACCATTGTGATGTGATCAGACATTCTGAAAGTATCAGAACCAACCATACCCCAAATCCTAACAATATTAGTCATAGTTCACTACCATTAAACCACCACTGAACATCTATGTATATATGTATGTATGCTTGAAGTTTTAGGCGCTGGTTTAAGATTCAACATCAGAGATATACTAGAAGAATACATACTATTAGGCCAAGGCGCCTGGTCTGGTCCGTAGTCTTCAATGGATCATCAGAATCTGCAATGAAGGGGGAAATTCTTACGTCAAATTTATCATATCCACTAGTATAGAAAAGTTACAAAACGTATCATGACAAGAACCTGAAGAGACTAAAACTCCTAGAAAATTTTCAAAGTCATCTAATTCCTGCCGTCTGTGCTGTAAGTTGGTCTTTCTTGAGTACAAGGATGCTATAAATTTAAACGCACACAAGGCAAAAACAGTTTCCAGAAGGCTACAAAACATTTACCTCTTAGAAACTCTACTGCTTCGTCTAGGACAAGGTTTAACAACTGGTCATATCCTTTTAGAGTCCCTGTTACTGTAATCAAATTCAAAACAGAAAATTAAATTGTGTACACATAATAGATAATTATAAAATATATAAATTTCTCCTTGATATTTTCCTAAACAGAAAAATGTAAATCCTGTTGACATTATGTACGAAGCAAAGAGGTGGGACAACCTATTATTAATCAGCTAGTATCTATTCAGTGTTGCCACATACCCCAGATTAATAAAATATTTACTATACAACCTACAAATGGTGTAAATTTCTACATTCTGAATCTTAGACATTGTTTGATAGGATGTTACAACTCCTATTTCTTGGTTTAGAACCGAAGACTGCTTGAACCTTGACCCTCTAAAGCAGGGAAAATACTTCCTTAACCGTGACGGTAATCAAATAACTCATAACCGCTACAAATCCACGAAAAATTGAGCAGAGAGACATACCAGTAGGCTATAGGCTAGATATAGCTAGAATCTTTTACACATTGATCAAGAATTCAACAAAACTAGATAGTAATTATTTGAGAAAGAGAAATGGGGAGTTGAGCAAAGTATACTAACCTTGTCTACCACCAGTGAGCTTGACTTGGACACCTTTGTCCACAAACTTGGCCAGGTCCAAGACTGTTTCTTTCCTCCCTGACTGAAACACAAAACACAATTTCACCCACAAAATATAAACACCAAATCCAAATGTAAGCCAAGCCAGGATATACAATCAAAAGTTTCTGTGTCTTTTCTCGTGGGTTTCAAACTTACCATCTTATTTGGCTCTGTTCAGTTCTTCAATTGGATGATGAAGCTCTACTAAAAAACCCTAAAAAGCTAAACTTGGAAAATATTTAATAAAAACAAAAAACAAAAGTTAGTCAATTGAATGACAAATATAAAAGTAATCAGGAAGAGAAAATAAAGCATCAGAACAAAAAAACCTTATTCAATTGAATGAAAGATTTGACAAGTACCAAATAGCAACACACCAATTGACCTTTTGAGTGTAGACATGTATAAACACTTATCAAATATTAGGGTTTCTGAAACCCTAACTTTTACAAGCTATATATAACCACGAACACATTAACATAATGGGAAAATTAAAATTTAACGGATAACAATAAAGAAATCAAGCATAAGAGGTGAAAGCCAGTACCTTTGCCTCTCTGCTGATCTTCCAATTGTAGGTTTAACGGAAAAGGAGCTGATCGGTTGCCTACCTTTGGAAGTTGGGAGATATGAGACGATGAAGAGGATGAGAGGCAGCACCAGACACACTGTGGGAGCGGGAGCTTAGTAAGGGTTTGGGTCTCGTTTATTTATTATTTATTTTTATTTTATGAGTAAGGGTTTTTTTTTAAAGAATTTTTTTGGGGGTCAATTATAAGTAAGGGTTTGAGTCTTGAATCTTCATTCTAAAAATCCACAAAAATCACTACTTTTTTTTTGTTTACAAAAATCACTATTTTTTTTATTTTTTTTTATTTTTTATGAAAGAAAGTTTAAGGGGAGTTTGGCTACTCTTACCACTAATACCTGGCAAACCCACAACCTTAAGCCAGAATAACTTACGTGTGGCACTCAACTGCCAATTGCCACCGGTATGAATTTATGTAGGAAATTATAGATTGTGCACCAATGAGAACTGTTGATAGCGAGACTCGAATATTAGTGAGGTTACACACAATGTAGAGACCTTACCAACTGAACCAACTCTCATTGGTAAAAAACACTACTTTTCAATTCCCTTAAAAATTGACTTTTTGAATGATTATTTTTGCCAAGTCATGATTAAATATCACCAAATTACTATTTTTTAGATTTTAATTGGATATCCATTGAATTTCTACGCTTCATTATTAGAAGAAAAATATTTGAACAACAAGATTTGAAATGATTATGTACAATGAGTTATTAAAACTTATTTATTTTTCTGGTTCCTTCTTATTTAAATCTTGACATATATATATATATATATATACAGTCCTGATCTCTTGGACCACAGGAGTCCAAGAAATTTGTGGTCACTCACCGTTGGATGTAAATTCAACGGTTCACTCACTCTTGCACTCATTTTTAAAAACTTTTTTCAACCATTGGATTAATATCCAACGGTGGGTGACCACAATCTCTTAGACTCCTGTGGTCCAAGAGATCGGGGCTGTATATATATATATATATATATATATGAATTGTAGTATTCCAAACAAAACAACCATATAGTGAAATCGGTAAATTTGAAATTGTTTTATTTAATAGACTTTTAAATTTCACGTTGTTTTAATACAAGTGATATTAAAAAAAGTAAATTCGAACACAAGACGTCGGGTGCATAATTAACTGCAATAAATTTCATTTTGAACCAATAAAATTGTTGTGCAGCTGATTGTTTGACCGAGCTGGGTGGGTCTGTCTAGCAGTTTGGGTCTCATTTGCTTGAAGATGCCACGGAAGCAGTTTGGGCTGTGGTGTTTGGTTGGGCCTGACCCAGTTTAACCCACAAAGAAAATACAGCAAATGGAAAGACAAAAACAACCTTGAGCTTTTGTGTACTTGTAAGGGCAATGCTGTAGTTTAAAAGAAAAGTTAAGGGCATTTCACGAAAAGCTCATCAGTATATGATCTGCCGTTAACGCCCTAGGGCTTGTTTAGCAGCCGAGGGAGCAAGTTCATTGCTGGTGAGTGGAGGTCGTCGTCGTCGTCTGGTTTGGGGATCGCAGAGCTTCAACAATGGCGGAGAAGGGCGGAAAAGGAAGAAAGGAAGAGGTGGTTACCAGGGAGTACACCATCAACCTCCACAAACGCTTGCATGGATGGTAATCTTTCCGTCCATGTTCGTTAATGCTTATATTCTGTGTGTTTTCTGAGCAATATGTGCTTACATAGTTTATTTGATTCTTCCTGATTTATGTTATTTGATTTTGATCTTGCGCGTCTCCTATTATAATTTGTGATTGTTGAGACTGAAATCAAAAGAATTTGATTACCAAGATGTAGAAGCTATAGGGTGTTATAAATTTCTTTTTTTTATTATATAATGTTTATATCAAAAGACATTGAGATGAGTTATTTTCAAAGCATTACATCCATTTTTAAAAGTCAGTGGCTGCTCCTTATGAGACTCAAAACGATGGTAGTGAACCCTGTTGTCATTATAAACTGTTATTTTGTTCCCTCTCGGGAAATTTGTTTGCTTTAATTGGATTTTATTATGTATTATATGAAGTTTCATGATCATATTTTCGTATTCGTTTGTGTTTTTGTTGTGCTTGATACGTCCCCAGTCGGTATCGTTTTGCACGAGCAGTTGTTTTCTTGTTTATAAAATTTATTTTAGTCATGTTCCTAAATTCAAATGTATTTGGGTGGTTATGTGATGACATTACATTTCTAGACTTTGTGTGTCACAAAATTTGAATATGTTTAGATCAATTTTCCTGTGTTCTTATAATATCTTTCTGAATGATGCATTGATGAGAAACCTGCCGGTTTACCGATCTAAAAGAATGAAAGGTTAACTTGATATGAGAACCCGTCACAGTTTAGTTTTTGCTTAGAAAATTTCTGCATCTTTGAGTGTAATGTTGCAGACTCCATTTCTGCTGTATTCCTTTGTTTTGTCTATGTTAAGCATCAGCTGTGCAAATGATTTAAGTAACCTATATCTTGATTCTCATGCAGCACATTTAAAAAGAAGGCTCCAAATGCGATAAAGGAAATCAGGAAGTTTGCTGAAAAGGCTATGGGTACTACAGATGTTAGAGTGGATGTTAAGCTCAACAAGCACATTTGGAGCCGTGGGATTCGAAGTGTGCCTAGAAGGATACGCGTCCGCATTGCACGGAAGAGAAATGATGAAGAAGATGCCAAGGAGGAGTTATACTCACTAGTCACTGTTACAGAGGTCCCTCCAGAGGGATTTACTGGTTTGGGCACCAAGGTGATCGACGAAGAAGACTGAACTAGTTTAAATCCCTTGTTTTTTTTCCTTCTGGATAGGTAATTCCAATTTTGGCTGTACTTTTATTTGTTTGAGGATGTGTGGTCTGGTTTTGTCCGTCTTGGAAATTTCTTCAGCAGAGCATTGCAAAATTCTTATGTGGTTCATGATTTCGGTCTCTTCAGATTTTTCGGAATTCTTCTTTTCTGTGTAGTCAGGCTTTGATTGATTGTCTTGGCTAGTTTCATGAATTCCGAACTTTAATTGTCTTTTGAAAAGTAAAAATCAAAACCAAGAACTATCTTTTCTTTTCATTCGTTAATTTCTTCCCTTCATTTAATTAATTGGAAAAATAAGCAAAAGGGATATTGATTGAAATGGTCCCCCATCTATTGGTCCAGTATCATTTTGGTAGTCCCGATCTCTTGGACCACAGGAGTCCAAGAGATTGTAGTCATCCACCGTTGGATATTAATTCAATGGTTCAAAAAAGTTTCTTAAAAGGAATGCAAGAGTGAGTGTACTGTTGAATTTACATCCAACGGTGAGTGATCACAAAGAGATCAGGACTAATCATTTTGGTACACTACTAAAATTTTCATTTCAATGGTCCTTCAATTCTTCATTTGGTATCAATATGGTCTCACCGTAAAATTCTATGAACTAGTTCACATGAAATCGAGAGACAAAACTGTAATCGTAATTTTAGGTAAGTACCATCTTCTAAAATGACCAAGCCACATGCTGAAACACATTCCCTCCCATCTCTGTCAAAAGCTTCCCCAAAAACCCTCAAATTTGAACCCCAGTTTTGCGATGTCGGAGATTTCAACGCCTAAAACGAGAGAATTGGATTGGTCAATGCTCTCGCCTAAACCAATTCGCACACTCCAAGAGAATTGGTTTAGGGGTTCTCTCCCCTAAGATGTTTTTCAACTACAACATCACCTTTGAAATTCTTCACCCTTTCCACGTCAAATCCTACAGTGGGGCTTGCAAATGGGTTCTCAACATCCTCGTCAACTGGCTCGAAATAGAGTCCCAAATTGACCAAGATTATGTTCAAAAGGACCATTGAAATGAAAATTTTAGTTGGTGGACTAAAATGATACTGGACCAATAGTTGGGGGATCATTTCGGTCAATAACCCACAAGCAAAATAACAAGGTTGTGGGTGACCAATTCCTGAATCCATACCCACTCGCACATCTTAACTTGGACTAATTCCAAGGTTTTATCAACTTTTGTACAACATATTTATTGGCATTTTAACAACATGACATGTCCACTTATTTAATAAAAACAATTTATTCTATATTAATATCAGTAAAATTAGAAAAGTGTGTTTTTGTTTTTGTTTTTTCTATTATGATAATACTTTCCTTCTTACCATGTAAGTATGAGCTCTTACATTCCTGCCAATAGCAGTGTTACATGTGTACATAATTTTTTTTTTTTTTTGGGTGTGTTTTTGATGAATTATTTTTACATATATGACAAAATGTTATATATGTATTCTAAAAATTACCACTAAACCAAATGTTATATATGTATTCTAAAAATTACCACTAAACCAATAGCTAGCTAAAAAATTACCACATAGTAAAACATAAGATTCTTTTTTGCAAGTTTGTATTAATGCTGTACATATTTTTTTTTGGTGAAAGAAAGAAAGTTTAGGGGGAAAAGTGGAAATGGAAGCAATCGTGCCCGCGAAGCTCTGTTTGAAACACGAGTATATAAAACTATATCGTCCCGCCAGTCCAATCCGGTCCTGCGCCAATAACAGACTTGCTTCAGATATCATCTGCCCTCCCTCACGCCCAAACCCTAGAAGTTGCAGAGCCAAACACATACACAGTGAGAGAGAGAGAGAGAGAGCGAGCGATTGGGATGCTGTTAATCTTCTACATTGCACTCTCGTAGCGACGGAGCCAACTTCCAGTGAGGTAACTTCTCTCTCTCTCTCTCTCTCTCTCTCTCTCTCTCTCTCTCGCTCTCTCATTTTTTTTCCTTTTTGCGATTTCCATAGTTTTTTTTCTTTGCAAATTAGGGATTGCTGAAGAGGGGAATTGGAATTGGAATCGGAATCGCGAAATCGGCATTGCAATGCCCAAAGTCCAGATCGGTAATGATCTCTTTAACTCAACTTCTTGTTTATGTTTTTTTATTAATCTGAATCTTGAGCTATATTTGTTCCTTGCATTTTGCCGAAATTTATGTGAAATTATTTGCATTTGCTTTGCTTGATTATTGTGTGTTTTCTTAGCATTGCTCTTCATTAGACCTGGTTGATTTTTCACCGCATCTTTCACTTTTCAGAAAATGTTTGTCACTTACAATAGACTGAATTTTAATTATTTCTCACTACTACAGACGTTTTATGTTTCTGGAACATCATGATTTTTGTCGCTATGGTTACTTGTTTTACTTATTTTTGGTTTTGTGGTATTTATGTCAAAACTCAGAGATGGGCTGTGACCCATTTGACAGTGAATTGGATGATGTCGACTATGTCTCTGGGCTTAGTACTTTACTTGTTGCCACCATTCAGGAAGCCAAAGACAGGATTTCTCAGATTGAATATGTGTTCTGCAGCCAGCTCTACCCCTATTTCCAATCCAAGTCTAAAAGCTTTCAGAAATTTGAAGATGAATGGAAAGACAAGGAAAATGATCTCTTTCGTCAAATTGATACACTTCGAGCTGAAAAGCAACAAACCCTTGAAGAGAACCGCTCACTCAAGCTTGACAAGGAAAATCCATCCAAGAATCAAGAAGCGAAGATGAATCAACTACTTGCTGAACTGAAAAGTGTACAACTCAAAGGCAATGAGCTTGAACAAATGCTTAAGCAGAAGTCTATGGAGGTCGATGAGGGAATGGAATTGCAGAGTAAGTTGCTCGTAGTGATTCAGTCGAAAGATTCTGTCATTGTGGATAAGGAAAAACAACTGAAAGAGAATGAAGAAGGTAGAAATGTGCTTCTTGCCAAACTGAGTGATCTTGAAAAAAGAGTTGATGAACTCCAAGAGGAGCTCGGAGAAAAGATTGACCTAGTAACCAAGGGAAATGAGCTTAAAGAAAATTTATTCCGGAAGATTGAGTATCAGGATGCCGAGATAATGAATAAAGAAAAGCTTTTGGACGATCAGGAAGAAGAGAAAAAACTTATTCTGGCCAAATTAAAACTTTTGGAAGAAAATGTTGGTCAACTCCAAAAGGATCTCCTAACAAAGAACGACGAAGTGGAGGGTTGTGTGAAGGAGAAAAAACTGCTTCTGGTCAAAGTAACTGGTTTAGAGGAGAAAGTTAATGAGCTACAGGAGGATCTCAGGGATAGGGTCAGCGAACTGACCAAAAGAAGGGATTCGGGGGAAAAGTTACATAAACAGATTGAATCAATGAACTTGAATTTACTGGCTGAGAGGAAGAAGTACACGGATCTTACTGTTGCTTACAGAAGGCTGAAATCTCAGCACAATTATCTCCGCACAAAGCATGGTCTTACTAGGGAGAATATGCTCCCCCAAAACAAGTTGGAAGATGGAAGTGATTCATTGAGAAATGATCACAATCCATCAACTTCTCATGGTATGATGCTCTTGCTTTTTTCTTTTTTCCAACTTTATTACTTATTTTTTTGCAAAATGAAATATAAATACACTGTCAGAAACTATTAATTATTACAAAAAATTATGGTGATCTACCAAATAGAGTTTTGCTAGATGATTTTTGGTTGGCTGATCTTCATCTGTAACTTTTGATTTGAAGTCTCAGTTGTATCTTTTACTTTTAAGAACTTCCTTTGGTTCCTGATTTCATAGAATTAGGCGAATAGTAGGCATGCATTTACTTTTAGCCTATGGTTGGTTTTACCACTATGATTTCATTTGCTGGTATCTTTTGTTTAATCCATTCACCTATTGCAAAAATGGTAGGTTTTGTAGACAAAAATCAGCATGCTTCTGCAGCAGCTGGTTACGTGAAAAAAGTGAAGAATGAAATCAGTTGTAACAATAACTTGGAGGATGAGAAAGGAGGCAAGCTAATTCAAGAAACTAGTCCTCACTCTCCTACTTCCATCTTCCCCGTTGCACCAAAATGCCCTCCCACTGCAAAATCTGCCCCAGTAGCTGGGAGAAAAAGGCCTGCTGCCTGCTGGATAGATACTAGGTCCCGTCAAGGCCAAGGTGGGCCTGACCCGCATGATGATTTTCTCGATACCCCACTTGAGAACATCAGAGGAAACTTGAATAAAGCCACAATGGAACAAGTTCCTGATCTTCCAGTTCCAGTTCCAAATGACATGAACCTAGATAGCTCAGATGATGAAACACAGGATGTGAATGCTGTAATTAGGCCACAGAAGCAGCAGATTCCAGTTCCAGTGGCCGGCAAAAATGGTTTCAAGTTTGTGGAACCTGTAAGAAAGAAAGCTGAGCGGGAAAATTTGAAAGGAGTTGAATGCAAGCAGTGCAAAAAGTTCTATGATGCTGTTCTTCCCAATGATGGCGGTGGTAAGGACATTGATAAAAATAAGCATAATTTCCGCTGTGAGCACCATGAAGGTGTTTCTCGACATCGGTATAGGTATGCTCCTCCTCTGACTCCAGAAGGATTTTGGAATATTGGATTTGAATCTGAAATGTGATATTGAGAAATTCGTTATTCATTGATTTTAATTTTAATTTTTCAGAGAGCAATAACTTGTATTGATATTTAATTTCATATTTCCAACTCTGTGGGTCTTAAGAGGACTCAAACAGGGAGTATTACCAAAAAGGTAGAATAGGAGCCATGCCAGAAAGGATAGTTCTTGTATTTGTCAAATGACTCTGTTTCCCAAACATTTGTCTATTCTAGAAAGAATAGTTTCATAGTTTTACATACTCATGTATATCCCATATTACAGGACACAGTATTAGAGTTTTAAATTCTGAGAATTTGGGCATATAAACTCATCTGTTAGATAGATATGTTGTGTTGAGAACTGAACATTATGTATAGCATAGGTGTTTTTGTAACATCCCACATCAACCAACAGAGAGGGGGTGATGTGCCTTATATGTACATGCCCGTCTCCATCTAGTACGAGGCTTTTTGGTAGTTTACTGGCTTTGGAGTCATGGGAATTCCGAAGTTAAGCGAGTTTGGGCAAGAGCAATCCCAGGATGGGTGACTTCCACTGGGAAGTTGCTTGTGAGCTCCCAGAAACAAAACTGTAAAGGTAAGGAGGACCCAAAGCGGACAATATTGTGCTACGGCGAAGCCGATCCGGAGTGTGACATGGTTGGTAGGAATAATTTTTATTAATTTTTTATTTCTTTCTAGTGGAATTTCCTTGGTTTGAAAAGACTGTTCGTTCTGATTGTGCGTCACAACAGCTTCCCTTAGTGGATTAGATGTTAGGGAAAAGGAAAACCTCTTCATGTTAGTGGGGTAATTCAAGTGATTGATTTCATTGTCACGCATATTTTACAATTCTAGATTTCGGGTTCATGGATTGGAGTTTAGGCCCTCAAGTGTAGTATAATTGTTTTGCAGAAAGAAAAGGTCAATATATCATTTTGGTATTCATACCCATATAAAGTAAATTGTTGGTACCTACTTCCTATCTTTTAAACTCTCTAATGTCATTACTATAGCATCCAATTCTCTGATTTAATCATTACTAGTATCCAGATCAAATGTGTCATTATTAGATGAAGCAAATTAAGTGTGCGTTTGAACTGGTCTTATAGTTTCCTCTTGTATTAGGTATAGTTTCCTTCTTGATGTACCCTTGAAAATACATAATCAGGTGTGTAATTAGGTTAAATGAGTCCTTTACCATTAGAATCTTGGATGTGCATGTGCTGTTCTTTGCTGTAGTGCCAAAAAAAAACCTAAAAGTCATTTTCTGCTGATTCAATAATTCGACACATTTTGCACATAGGGTGGCACCACAATGGAAAAGTGGGCCAAACACCTTCCCCTCCCCCAGGTGCACCCGAATTCAATTCACGCAAGAGACAATTTAGAGGCAACCCAATATAATACTCCAATACTCCCCCCTTCCTCTCCCTAGCGAATGATAAAAAAAGGACACATTTTCTGTTATTATAGAATGATCATAAAATTTTCAGGAACTGATTCAATAACATTATGACAACATTTAGTGTTTAGGGTGCTTCAACCACACAATTCTAACAACCAGGCTTGTATTGTATGCCTCATTATTAAGTCAGAGAAAAAAAAAAAGTAAGAAAAATGTGAGAGTTGATATATGGTGAAGCATGGAATGAGGAAGATGTCCCCATTACTGTATCCAAGGAGGTTGATGAGTGGAGGTACAGACAGACAGACCGTGCTATTGATATTGAATTCTGAATTGAATTATTGGAGCCAATTTTTTCCTATCAATATTCCGTTTTTGGCCTCTTCAGCTTCAGATCCTGACTGGTCTTGTGAGTCTTGTCCTCCTATGGGATAAAAGGTAGGTGGGAGGTAATGGTGTAAACCGGCGCATGCTAGTAAAAGCATACTTATCTTTGCCACCATGCGCTGTGAGTTAAATTGTTTGTGTAATGTGGGAGTGGGGGCAGGCAGTGTCAGGCGACTGGCTGTCTTGGTGCGTAAATTCAATTCAACGTGGGAATAGTTAAGAGGAAGTGCTCTGTAGGACTAGGACATATCGTATATGCATTTATTTGCTGTAAATTCATGAGACCTTGACCTCGCTTCTTAGCCTTCCAGTTTTGGGAACTGCTGCTCAACCCAACATAAATGGTGGCAAGTTAATGCTTGCAACTACCCACCTTGCATATGTTGATTTATTGTTTGTGATCGTGGGTTAAAACTCGACCAGAATTGTTTGAACAGACCAGATTAAACCAATTCGGATGGTTCGGTTTGGTTTGTTCGTTTTTTCGATTTCGTTAGTTTTGAACCGAATTGAACCAAATTGCAATTTACGATTTGGTTTTGATTTGACCCACTTGGAAATCGCCTATATTAACTCTATAATTGATTTCAGACATGCAATTTTTGTTATTGTTATCATCTATAATTGTGTTGCATTCCACGCTTTGTTGTCCATCATCATGCATCTCTTTCTTGAAATTTCTCCATCTTTTTTTCTTTTAATGAAGTTCTTTTATCAACTATTTTGAGTATCTCCAAGAGATGAGGCCAAGAAATTGACAAATTTTATTTGCCTAGCCACATTAGCATTTTTATGCTCCAAGCGAATAGGTAAATGGATAAGCAAAATATACACACTCTCCCTTCTCCACTCTCTCACCTCCTTTCTATAAAATAAAATAGTAAATGTAAAAGATAATAGTAAATAACTTAACAATGGTTTGTACAATTGCATTGTTTAGTCCTTTAAAGTGACCAACTGTTTTCGTGAAACAAATAGGTATGCAACATACAACTTAAGTTGTTATAGTACAATTTTACCTATTTTATTTGCATGTTACATTGAAAATGCTTTTTTATACATGCAAGAGAATAGGGAATGTTGAGGAGACCGACCAAGCCAAACAGATTGATTGATTTAGTCGCCTTATCCAAATAATTTGAGGCCTAAAATGAAATCTGTATCTAATTGCCTTGTTTTCTGTTGGAAAAGACTTTTTAACGTTTTTTTATTCTCATTTTTTAATATATCAAGAAATGAAAGGTTGAAATCTTTTCAGCTTTGAGATTTGAAACACCCTAACTTTCCGAGTCATATCAGCAATATCCCATTTCCAATTATTCCACACATACATCACAGAGATATAGTTGTCGGCATCTTTTTCCACTAACTTCAGATCTGTTTGTCTCAAACTTATGATGGAATTTCATGTGCTTGCATTTTTGTGAACTCGAAAGTTAAAGCTGAATTACTACTTTAACCAAGAAAGCAGATAAAAATCCTTAAATCAAGGTTCCATCACAAAAGAACTAAAGTTGGGACTCTCTTAGATTACATCAATTTGATGATCATCTATGTTCTTTTTTTAAATACCGTAATATTGTAACATTTTCGTTTTGTTCAAAGAATGTTATGCTGTCAAACTATTAATATAAGCTACGTGTGATTCCAATATCGGCTGAATTAACAGTTGGGCAATACGATCTGGATGTTTCCAAGGCCAAAATTATTGAGTATACGATCTGGAAGTTTGCTAACTCACTCTACGAATCTTATGAACAGTTATTGAGTATACGATGCTCTGTTTCACGTGCATGCATCTGCATTCTGCATTCTGCCTTGTCTTTGTCCTTTTCAACTCCCGACACAAACGACAAATTCTTGTAGGTGTAGCTTTTAAATTTCATTACAGCTTTGAAAATTTAAACCACATAATATAAATTGTTACAATTACACACATATTATAAAATAAAAAACAACTGCCCGGAACCTCGGACCGAAACGAAACGAAACGAAACCGATACAATAACTTACAATCCCTATCGGCCGAATCATATTCATTGAATCATTACCATCATTAACAAGTCCTTAATGGATTCCCGCAGAGACAATCATTGTTGGCAAACGACGACGCTTCGAGGTGATCGAATGGGTTGCCTACCGGAATGGTCCCACACAAGTGGTTGTGGCTCAGATCCAAGTGCCCGATATATTTGGCCGCCGATAGCGAACCGGGTATCGGGCCCTTCAAGTTGTTGTACGACAAATCCAGCGCCATGAAATACGAATTTCCGTGGAAAACGTCCGGTATGTTACCTCCAATGCTGTTTCGGCTCAAGTTCAAGATGCCCAAACCCCGATTGCTCAAAAGGGTGGAAGGCAATTGACCCGAAATTAAGTTCCCGTCCAAATTCAGCGTCGAAAGAACTTGCATTTTTCCGAGACAGTCCGGTACACTACCCGAGATCCGGTTCCTGGACAGGTCCAAGTCGGCTAGCCGGTTCATGTTGCCGATGGAAACAGGGACCGACCCGGTGAGCTGGTTCCGGTTCAGCAAAGCCCGGCTCAGCATCTTGAGTTTCCCGAAATCGGCCGGCATTTCGCCCGAGATTTGGTTGTTGCTGAGGTCCAGGTGCATTAACCCGGACATGCTTACTATGCTAGCCGGAATCTTGCCGGATATCTGGTTGTCGGCCAGATTGAGGACGGTGAGCATCTTGAGGTTTCCGATATCGGCTGGAATATCGCCCGAAATCTTGTTTCCGATAAGGTCGAGGACTCGGAGATTGGAGAGTGAAGTGAGGCATTTGGGGATCTCGCCGGTGATTCCCTTCCAGTCTGCGACAATGAGGGTGGTGAGGCGGTCGAGTTTGCAAATTTCGGGCGAGATGGAGCCGGACATGAACCCGGACTGACCCGATTTGGTGAGTATCGGGTCCTCCGACTCGCCTCGGAGGTTAATGTCGACGACTCGCTTAGTTTCGGGGTCGCAGCTGACGCCGTACCAGTTTACGCAGCAGTCGGTTCCTACCCAGGAGTTGAAGAGGCCCAAATGGGAATCGGTGAGGCTGGTTTTGATGGCTTTAAGAGCTGCCAAGTCTGCTGGTGAACAAGAGTTCACGCTTGAGATAATGGCACAAAATATTGTCACTGAGATTAAAAACAACCTCATTTTCATTTTCATGGTTGAAAGTAGAGAGAGAGAGAGCTTCTCTGTATTTGTTCACTAAGTTTTGTTGATGGATGTCTGCAAGTGTTAAATGTTTTGAGAGAGAGAGAGAGAGAGAGAGAGAGAGAGAGAGAGAGAGAGAGAGAGAAGAAGATGGGTTTGGGAGTTGGAGTTTTGGGGTTGGGATATATACAAGGAGTTGGAGTATAGTGAGATTGGTTCACTCACTGTCACTGTGCATGTGATTACAGGTTTAAGGATGTAATTGAATATGGATTGCACATGTATTTGCTGATGAACACATCACATGCAAATACAGGTTAATTAAGGCTTTCTGGACTGTGAATCCCATGAAATATATATAATATTCACCATTTACCAATGCAATTTGGTTTGGTTGTGAAAGAAGGGTGTCACCAGTCTCAAATTGCATTGAATGCAAACATAACGAGTTGTTGTGGATTTATATACGATGGAAAAGAAATGTGAAAGATAGGTAAGTTGGTTAAGTTCGTATGTTCGTTTTTTCGCTTTTGAGTTCGATCCTTCTATTCGTATATTAGAGTAGTTTAGAATGCAAAACCCCAAACCAAAACTAAACCTGACCAATGTGGCCATGTAATATACCTCAAATTAATAGTTCCAATTGGGAGGCTTGCTTCATAATCAACCATAGGCAGAGGCATGGGTCCCTTTCTCCACTGCCATTTGCTAATTTCCTCATATTTACAAGACATCTTTAAAATGAAATATACAAGTTTTCATTATCTAGCGCATTATAGCATGATGATGATCGACAAAATATATGTATGCCCCACCATGATCTCAATGATTGAAGGCCTTTCTCTTCCTAATTTTATTTTTGTCCCTACCTAGATTATATGATCATCATCTTCAAACTCTTAAACAAGTGTTTTTATGAATTCCTAATAAATTTCTGACACCGACATAAAAGTTTTCTACAAAATCATAATGGGTTTACTTTGTTAATTACATCCCCCATTTGCATTCCAAATGATACAATCAACTGACATCGGTTCATCAAAAGCTTCAATGAGAAGAAAAGTTTTTTAAACACATGATCATGATTGTTTGTGGTGTTATATTTTTTTTACCTAGATTGTGACAACAATACAATCATGATTAGTATCTTAGCTAATAATTATTCAACACTTATTCTTCCCATGAATATTTCTTTAATTTCTCGAATTTCTTTTTTGGTGTGGTGATGCAGAGTTTCTTGTATGTTTCGTCATTGTAATGTTCCTTTGTGACAAGTTTGTATTGGCATTTTGTGATTATTGATTTTTTTAATTGAATTATAAATGCAATTTCAAAATTTTTTAATAATAAAAATAAAATCAAGGGTAAAATAACAGGACCAAGGCCTAAAAGTTGGTTGAATGATTGTCTTGTCAATGGTTTGCTATTTTTTCTTCTTTAAATTGCAGATTTAAAGTTTATTTTTGTTCCAGATCATAGATTTCCTATATATTCGCGTCTTATCCAACCTTTCGGCCCTGGCTTTCAAAATTATAATATAATAAAGATGGCATAGAACATGTCTTGGCCCTTGAAGATTTGTCCCCACTGTTTAATTTGTCATGGCCTGGTCGGCAGCTCCAGGCCTGAAGTGCTGTAATGGTGCACTGAATTTTTCATATAGGTAGGTTCATTATTTCAGCATTAAATTCATTTATTTTCTCTTCTTAATTTCACCTCTCATTTTCCATAGTCAAGTTAAAAATGATTGCAAATCAGGCTGACTACTTAAGCGAAGAGTTATGTTTTTTGACAACAAAAGCTAAGACTTTTATTTCTTTGTGTGGATAATCAAAATAGAGCCGTCATGCGAGTTTAGATGTATTATTTTATTGACGGTCGAATTTTAATCTTTAAATTTTTTGATTTTCATTTTTAATAACTAAAAAGTGTAATAAACCGGTGCATTAGATGTACGAGACAAGTACTCTGCAGGCCTATCATGTTATAAGTAGGTAATTAGCTTTAAGAAACAGCACATTTTGTGCAAAGCAAAGAGAAAATAACGTTAAGGTAAAGGAAGAAGTTGGGTTCTTGAGCAAAAACATAAAAGCTTGGTTTGGTGGACCTCATGACCTCACATGGGGTTGTGTCGTCTCCATTACAACATGATTCAAAGTCCTCACGTGACAGTGGTCAGCCCCTTCAATTTTTTTTCTTTTCCCCTTTCTTTTATTAGGAAAGAAGGCATGGGACTTTGGCTGAAGATATAAATTTTAGTAGCTACTTTCATGAAACGAGCGTGTTTGGTTTTATTTTTTGCTTTGGAGCTGCGCTATCCACTCCAGAAAGTCATTCTTCATTCTTTCAAATATTAATTCAATGAATAAGTAAATGGATAGAGGATGCAACTTCAATGACATCTTGGTAGTATGTGCGTAAGAAACCTCCATTCTATTTAGTTTAGACTATCACTTGTATTAAAAAAAAAGAAAAAGAAAAGAGTGACCCAAGTTAGCTATATGCGGCAATAAATGAAATAAAAAAAGAAAATTGGTTGCTTGCCCTAACTTGTTAGGCCAAGTCATTGTTCTGTAAGTGCTCGTTTGGGAGTGATTCTAGAGATGCCAATAATCACTTTTATGGATAATCACTTCTTAAAATAATTACTTTAAATGATTTTAAGTGATTTTATGAAGAAGCACATGAGAAGTGTTTCTCCCCAGAACCACTTAAAATCCTCAAAAATTACTCCCAAACGAGCCCTAAGACCCTTTATGTAGCTCATTCTAGTGACATGAAAATAAGTTTGAGGAGGAGTTTTTCGTGTTGATGATCCTAGGGAAGATGAGTTCAACAATGGAGAGGAGATGACTCTCAATAATTTTTTTTGAATCAACTAGTGGTTAGTGAGATGTTGGAGGAATCAGAACCGGCATGGAACCTCCACACTGATCAGTCACCAAATAAATGGTTCAATGCATGTTAGTTTCGATTTTCGGTTAGATCAACAATGACGACTACAATGTGATCTAGCTATGATAACTGTGTATGGCAAGACCTAGTGAGGACAACGAATCTACAACGAAATTGATGCCGATGGAGGTGACGGAAACAAGTTGTAGGTCCCAAACACATGGCATATCACACACTGAAGCAAGGCATATCACTGTTGGTGACAATTGTCAGCATGCATTTGGGAAAACTCCACCAATTCAATCGAATGAAACAAGGGAAGATGGCACTAAATTGGTCAACTTACTAAATCAATATGCTTGAAATCACCTAATTCATATTACCAGGGTACAGATGCTTTTGTTAAACCCTAATATGAAATCTCCACTTATATGATTAATTAGTTATGTTTACAAATTTCTTTTCTAATCATATCATTACTTTGCAGAGATTTCTTCAATCATATCTTTAGAGTATTCACTCTCCTTGCTGAGAGTAGAAATTCATTAATTGTACATTCACTTGCCTCTTTGAGTTCATCAAGAATTCCGATAACACCTTTGAGTCATATCGAGCATTATAGCATTCTCAAAGACAAACGATTCACCCACAAGACAACTATGATGTCTTATGTTTGAGGCCTAGTTTGCACTATTGTAACTTATGAGTTGTAGTTTGACATTTGAGTAAAGATCTCAATCCTAGAACTCGTGGTTTGATTGCGTTCAATGTACTTATCTTTACAAGCACCTACACACTTATCTCAGTATCTCTACATGTAATGACTTGAGACTAGTATCCTTCTAATTGAGCATATATAGTGTGTACCAGTCTTTGTGGATGATCAATGCCTAATTAATAATCCTATGATCATGAACGTTTAGGAAATGATGTGTAAGTATGAGAGGTTTCCTTAATCCAATATCATTGCATAACCCTTATACTATTTCATATTCCAAGGATTGTTGTTTTACTGCTATGATTATAGACCAAATATCATGGTTAAAAACAACGATCTTGCCCATAAAAAATGGTGAAATATTCAAAAAGCAACATCACATGTTTGACTAGGACATATTTCTAACAAAAGGGAGTGTTACCATGAGTTGTATTGTATTTAATAACGAGATTGACACAACGTGACAATCAAAGGATATCAAGCGATCGCCGCATGAAAATTGGAATCCACTAGAAAGTTGAGAATAAGATAACAACTTAAACCCAACTAAAGTTGAAAAATAGTACCTCAAACTCTAGAAGCACTAGGAATTATAATTAAAAGTCTAAAAATGAAAATAATAAAATTCCAAAAATGATCTCAAAAATGAAAATGTTGTTTGATCTAGTGAGTTTCACTCGTCTTGCCGTTTTCTTATAAATGACGGGCTATTGTTTTAAATCTAAGCTCAAAGCCCAAACTTCTTATAAAAGAAGGGCCATTGTTCTAAATCTTAAGCTCAAAGCCCAAACTTGCAGCAACAAAGTTTGCCTACATTGCTTCTACATCAGAAATTTCCTCCATAATTTTGTATAGTTGACTCATTATTGTACAATGAGGTTTTATTATCTTTGTTGCTGTACTCTTGGAGAGGAATAAATTATTTAAAATTTAGGGTTAATCGTTTTATTAGTCCATGAATTTAGACTCAATTTGCATTTGAGTACCTCAATTTCTAAAACGGTTCTCGTGGTCATTTAACTTCACTTTTCGTTAGGACAAATGATCCTGCCGTCAATTTTGTTAACTTTTTTGTTAAATGCATGGGCAAAATGGTATTTTTGTATCAAAATTGATTAAAATATGAATAAAAAATTAAAAAAACTAAAATATTAAAATTAAACTCTACATTTTCCCCTCTATCCCGATTTTTACTCCCCCTAAAATTTATTTATTTATGGTTTATTTATGTATTTTATTTTATTGTTATTTTAAAGATATGATTTTTTATTCATTTTTTTTGTGTTTTAATATAAAAATATCATTTTGCCCTTGCATTTAACAGAAAAAATTGACAGAAGTAACGGTGGGACTAGTTGTGCAAACGAAACTAAAGTTAAAGGACCATGGGAACCATTTTGGAAATTGAGGTATTCAAATGCAAATTGGGTCTAAGTTCAGAGACTAATAAAAAGATGAAACCTAAAATTTACCTAAAATACTTTAACAAGAGGCATTTGAAAGAGATGTCAAATTAATAGGACGGACATCTATATAGCTTTGTTCTCCTGAACTTATAATACCAAAACTACAAGCTATAGATTAAGAGGGATTGTGGGCACCCTGTCAGTGCTAAGTGGCAGAAAGCAGGTGACTTCCTTGCTTTTTGGGGCATTTCTTCGAATTTTATCTCGTTGTAAAATAATCTCTGCGCTTCCACCATTTCCATCAACAGAGGGCATCGACACAGCTCATCCAAATCCTCCAATTCTTTGCAGCAAACATCAACATTCAAGGCGAAGCATTCTTTTCTTTTGCATACCCCCGTCAGCAATCTTTCGCGGTGAAAGAGGTGGCCGTATGTGTACTTATTACCTCCTCTCTTACATTGACCTCCTGCTGGTTGTGCTTCTAGGGCTAGGAGTAGTGTGAAGAAGCTAATTATAATTTTTGCAAACAGATGAGCTGCCATTATGAATTTATGACTCTTATATGTATATTTTGACGTGCATCCTTATACAAAGGTTTGATGGTTAAGCCTTGCGGTGTTTGCTAGTAGTGATGCCAGGCAAGCAGTGTATTTGCCTTTTAAGGATGGTGAGGTAAAATTTCAATGTAGCAAATGGCTTTTGGAATGCTCGAAGGATTTTTTTGGCGAGAACGAAATGAGATTTTCTTCGTTTTTTTTTTTGGTTTAGAAACAGTAGTTTTGATTGACGCATGCAACATGCATATGCTGCAACTTGAGTAATAAAAAGCTCTTACTAATCAGGTTTTCATAGAACATAATTAAGAGAAAGAGTTGGAATAGGACTTTCAGCCTTCTTCTTTACAGTAGCCTATCCTGAGAGCATATGGATTGCATTCAACTTTTAATACACGGGCGCAACTACCTACAAGGCTACCATGTAATTTTTCGAAGAATTTTATTTAAATTAATTATTGTAGTCCATGTTGTTTTTAGCCCATCAACTTGCCGTTTCCACTTGTGGTTGGGGCCCTCGTTTTGTGGTCTTCTTGGCAGTTTCCCCATTATCTCTATGAATAGGGAAATATTATTTTTTGGTCTTCTTGACAGTTTCCCCATTATTCTTGTGTTAACCCCTTTGTTGCATTTAATCTTAATTTTTTGTTGTTGCTAAACTTATTGAAAATTAGTTCATAGGGCTATGAACTAGCGTGGTTATATGATTTAATGTATACTTTTATTTCTAGAAAAAAAAAATATAGAAATTGTAAGTTAAAAAATATCATTAGATTTTAAGCTAAAAAATTTAGCTAGTCCACCATTCGAAAAATTCATAGTTCCGCCTTTGTTTTAATACTTTCAGTTTTAGATCTTATAACATTATAATTTATGAGCTAAAATTAATTGAACGAGAGGAACTTGAATTAAATTCGAGCTATCTCGTACACATGCAGCTTTTGAAGTATATAGTCACGTACCAAATCTCAAACTTGACTTATAAATAGCTTAATTTATTCTCCTTAATTAATAGGACAACCACTACAAGTGAAAAATTAAGAGGGACACTCGGTCTGTGCTAAGTTGCAGAAAGCCGGAAAGTTCTTTGCTCTTTTGCGCATTTCTTCCATTTTGGTCTCGTTGTAAAGAACCTCTGCAATTCCACCATTTGCATCAATCGTGGACATCGACACGCCGGATCCAAAAACTCCAACTCTTTGCAGCAAATGTCAATATCCGAGAGGAGGCATTCTTCTCTTTCGCAAGACCTTACAATCAATATTAGGCAATGAAGGAGATGGAAGTCAATTCCTTTTTCACATTGACCTCCTGTTGCTTGTGCTGCTGATTCATCAAAGAGCAGTACTTGGGCTTGGAGTGTAAAGAAAATTATAGTTGCCGGGAGATGAGTTGTGATGAGCTTTGCCATTACGTACTGAATACTGATGGATGTGTATTTAAATTCGTCTACTCTGCAGTGTGCCTAGGATGAAAATGGTCAACGTTTTGGCTTTTGAGGATGGTGAAGTGAAATTCAATGTGTATTCATATATGTATGTACTTTAATGCAAATGGCTTTATTTGGAATGCTTGAGGTATTGTTTGGTGAGAAACGAAATGAGCTTTTCCTCTTTTTTTTGAATGTATCGTATGCTAGTACTACCACACTATAATTATTACTTTTTAAAAGAAAATACTTGAGTGTCACGGTCATATCTTCGTGTCCTTTTACTAACACATATGTTACAATATACAAGGGTGAAATTGGGAGTTTTCACAAGGTTGGCTTAGTGGCATACTTTTATTTGTTATGTGTGGGTGGCTCACTGACGTTTTCTTAGAGGCTGCCTGGGTGGAGTGGGTCAATTTTTGATGGGCAATGCCGACCGTAGATAGGGGTAGTTAGTGCAACTGCCCTGGGCCCATTGTTCGAGGGGGCTCAATTTTTTTAATTTTTTTTTTCTGTTTTATAAAAAGGTATATTATATTTATTATCTATTGTTATAATATTTATTTAAAAAAAGTAATATGGGGTATTTCAACTATTTTAAGCTCTAATTGATTGCAAATTTGGAAGTTTTAAGTTTGTTATTGTGGAGGGGAATTTCTCAAATTCCAAGTTATGTTGTTTTTTGTTTATTATTTGGAGTATTAAAATTTCATTGGATTTCCTTGTACTGTTTCTGATTTCAAGTAGCAATGATTCATGAAAAAACAACAATCTAAAAGTAAAAAAAGAAAGAAAAAGAAATGATTGAATTGTACATATATGTATATATACATACATATATAATATAAATAACATATATGTGTATACTATTTCTTTAAAACAAACATGAAGCCGCCCGGCTATACTATTAATTTGGATAAATGTTTTTAAAAAACGGAGTATAGCCGTGCGGCTAGACTATTAATTTGAATAAAATTGTTAAAAACCGCTTATTCGCCGCGCGGCTATATTCTTTTAATATATTATATATCAACAGTATAGCCCCCCGGCTATACTATTTATTAAAAAAGAAAAAGGAAAAAAACCTAGTACTGCCGCACCGTGGAACTGTTTATTAGAAAAATTTTAAAAATCACGGAGTATAGCCGCCGGGCTATACTATTTATTTTTTAAAAAAGAACACAACAAGGTATAGCCGCGCGGCTATACATTTAAAAAAATTTTAAAACGGAGAATAGCCGTCTGGCTATACTATTAGTTCGGATAAAATTTTTTAAAAAACCGGAGTATAGCCGCGCGGCTATACCCGACCCTGAGAGGAAACATGGCTGTGATTCGCACGACCTCGTTAGCAATATCTTGCAGTGCGCTAGTGGTTTGGTCGAGCGTAAGTTTTTGCAGTATTGAGGTACTTCTGGTGGTGCTGCATGTTCATCTGACATCATGGCTGTGACGGTTGCTTCATAATAGACGAGTATGAAATTTTCGTGAAGTGGAATTTGAAACCTTTTCGCCCTCTTGAGTTTGCTTTCCCAATAGCTTTGGAAATCATGTATTGCAATCTATTATGATTGGATTACGTGTATTATAAAATAAAACTACAACTTTTGTTTTTAATTCCTCTATATTTTACTTTTAATTCCTATTACTATACAAACATGGGAGATGATTTAGGACTAAAAATTTGTAACGGAAAAAATTTGTGAAAAATGTGAGGAAGGGTTTTGCATTTGATAGGTGTAGACATTCAATTTTTGTTTTTTGTTTTTGGTTGTAAATTTATTAAGTGCAAGATAATGGAGAAAGTTGATTGCATTCCCTCATCAGAAACCCAAAAAAGAAAGATCACCATGATTTCGCTTTAAATTATTTTGTGTCCAAAACAATTTGACGAAAAAGAGTAAAAAGCTATTTTACTTCGATGGAAATTTTCAATGTGGTTCAACAAGAAGACATGGTGTCTTCGCACGCAAGCAGCAGGTTCTCCGCTCTTCTGTACATTTCCAAAGAAACATTTGTACAAATGCTTGTACAAATTCCAAAGAAAAAAACATTTGTATGTACCTTCACATTTAACTGGACCTTTTGGAATAACCAACAACTCCAAATGAACTATAGAACAATGAAAAATGAAATCAGTGCCAGTCATATATTCCAAATGATAATAAAAGGTATTTCATGAAAACTATTTCCCAACATTTCGAAACATGGTAACGAAAATTTTTCATTCCTAATTAAAAAAATATATATAGACACTGTAGATCATAAGACTAGATTGTGAAGCATACCCTAAAACAATGATAAAATGCTCTATGTTACATACTGATTTGTGCTTGAATATTTCTTTCTATAATCTTACTCATATGATATTTATAGATAAAACCCAAAGAAACATCTCATGATCTCTCTCTCTCTCTCTCTAGCTCAAGTAGTATCAAGGTAGGGTGAAGAAGTGGTCGATCATAAGTCAGGCTCTTGTGGTAGGATCAAATAATCACTTAACCATGTGACTCTCAAAAAATTAAAATCAAAAGAAGGTGGTTTTTTCGATCATTTTTGTGTCTCTTAAAACTTAATCGAGTGCTATGTCCTGCAAAATTCACATTAGCAAATGCTCTATTTATGTTCTTTCCAGTTCTAGTTGACAGTAAATGAATTCTAGTACAATCCATTAGGCAAAAATATCCTCGGAGACAAATGATTGTTCATGATCAATACAGTTTTCATTTGGAAATTGAAGCTGCTCGTAACTTAGCTGTCTGGAAGCTTCATACAAAGCAATGCCAACACTTACAGAGAGATTCAGACATCTTACATAAGTTTCAACCATTGGAATCCTAATGGTCCCACCGCCAAATGTTTCACTGTTGCAATCTTGGAGGACTTCAGGTGGTAGGCCAGAGGTTTCTGAGCCAAATATGAGAAAATCACCTCTTCTGTAAGAAAAATCCTGAAAATTTGAACTAGTGTAGTCAGTTTCAAATACTTATTTCATTGGCCAGCCAACAGTGTTATGTCAACAAAAACAGACGAGTTGCTAAAATTTCAGTTTCATGACAAGAAACGGGCAGTGCGGATGGCACTCTCCAGTATTCTTCTGTGCTTTAGTATGGGAGTGCAAATACATCTCCACACTAAAGTAAACGAGTACTTTGGAGGAGCGTGTGCAATGCTCCGCTAAGAGAGAGTAATTATATAAAAGAAAGGCGACAAAGCCTTCGTGAAAAAATACATAAATTCTTATCACAAAAGAGGATTATCTTGAGACATTTCCAAGTAGATCCAAACACTGCAAGAGTCCATGGTTCATATCGGTGAAAGAAGTAAATATTATGGTCTGAAAAGTGAATAAACTGTTTACACTTTTTTAATATTAGAGAAGCATATTGTGGAAAGTGTTTTGGCAGCATGACTATTGTCAAATTGAGGGCCTATCAGTTCGCATGATCTCATGACAGTTAATGGGATGTAGCCATCAATGACCACCAAACATTGAGATTCAGTATCGCTTTCTATGTGAGTGACCAAGTATCAAAATTTACCAGCCAACTGCTCGCGAGCATGCTGCATCCTTTCTTCCCAAGTTTAATGGAATAATGGACAAATGTAACAGACTCTAAAAGATTCGAGGAAAGAAAAATGAAAATCGAGTGTATGAAATGCAATTACTGCGAGAATTTATAACATATTAGATCGACCGGCCAATGTCACAAATAAAAGACATCTACATAAGAAAAAAAATTTCATTGTTCAAGTCAGGTTTGATTCAGAACATTGATGTTTACCAAGGAACCCAAACCAAGAATGATTAAGCTCTCTCCCTAAAAGCAAAGAGCAGACAAAAGTTATCGCTGCTGGTTTGATTGTTATGAAGATTTATCAGGATAAAATACTGAGGACGGTGAGACTGAAATGGCAATAACTTACTGAATGAAAACTTGTTCCTCTCTTTGTAAATGCGAGCAACCGCTTTTCACCATCCTGTAGTCATAAAGGAACAGAGAGTGGGAAAAAAAAGTCAAAGGAAAACTATGAGAAAGGCCTCTGAAATCCATTCTTTGACATTTGAAGATGGCCAAACCTGTTGCCTGAAATAGTCTTGGAACTCTGCCCATGAGCTGTGAACTTTAACAACCACATATCTAAAATTGGAAGTTAATTGTTAAAAATAAGCAGAATTTTCATGTGAAATTAAAAGCATCAAGAACATTGATTATACAACAAGTAAACATAGTAAAACTGTGTAAAGCCATTGGGCAATTGGAATTTACGTAACTGAACCAGTCAAGATCACTTCAGCAGTGTCTAGAAACAAAGGCATGCATGCAAAACCAGAATATGCTGCCTAGAAGTGTATCTTGGAAGAAAATTAGAAAAGGAGGGTGAGTCAAAAGTAAGACGAGGAAATGACGTGCAATTTTACAGTAAAGATAAAACCGTTAATATCATGGCTTTCAGATTTTATGTATGTGCATAGCTAATTCACAGATTTTAAAAAAAAATCATTCTGAAATTCTATTTTGACTAAGTACTCAATAAAGTTACAGAAGAAATTAACTACTTAACATTATCTTTTGATAAGAAACACGAAACAACATATTTAACATATACTAGGAATTGTTAGGATACGGCCAATAGTCCAATCCAGCTCGCTTTAACTTTGCATCATCAACCTTGAATCCTAATGGCTAATAAAGAACAAAAGCATGTTAAGTGACTAGTATAGGACAATTGTTTTTTCTTTTTTCTTATCTCACCTATAAAGAATGGAATAAAGATTAAAGGGAAACTGAATGCAAATAGATAATAAATACCCCAACTAGGTGAAGTCCAACAGCTGATGCTGCACATGTTCTGGCAATGCAACCTGTATTTCCAGGAATCTGCCAAGGACAATAGAAATCTCAGAGCCAGCCTCATGAAATTGAGAGATTCGTGACCTAAAGGAAGGGGTACACATATTATACTCTTTGAGTCACCACATTTTCCAGGAACCGAAAAGTTTGGGTAAGATTAGAAGAACTTAATATAAAAAGAAAAGGTAAGATGCGGAAGTGCCACGCACAATTAGGATTTCAATATACCCTTTTTTTCATGTAAATAACTGAGAGTTCGCGAACAGAAAAGTTCTCAATGTAATCCTACCAGTGTCCATGGTTACTAAAATAATCATTCCCACAATTGGGAACACATCATTGGGAAAATCCATAGCAACAAACTCAGGTAGGCAGTCGGACCTATTTACGAATTTTGAGCTTATTATCAACCAACAACAAAATGAGTTAATCCTCACATTTTCTTAACAAGGGGGTTTAAACCATCCAAGATCGAATTAGCATCATGCTTACAGACCCTGATGAATCGAAAATACGGTTATTACTCAATCTATCATTGTTAGTATTTGATGCATTTAGAAAACCACTTGTGCACAAATTACTCAAAACACAGATTCATCCCACCCATTATTCCACTAACAATGCTGTTGCTTCTCAATGTAACAACAATGGATACAATTTATCACAGTGAGTCATGGATATACACACTAGATCATATTTCGATATAATGAAAAGCAAAAAGCAAAATTATATAAGAAAGTTACCCAGTTCTTAAATAACTGTGAATTTAAGTTAGCCACCCTAAAAATTTGTACTTGGTACCTGAGGAGATACTAGAACCACTTGAAGAATCTTGTTTCGTGAGACTTCCTTCACTGCTTCCCCTACCCCATGCTCTTTGCCCCCATCAGCTGCACCATAATAAAACACATACCCACCATTAAATCACTGACAATAAAGACAACATATTGTTACATTTATACTATATATATATATATATATAGAGAGAGAGAGAGAGAGAGAGAGAGAGAGAGAGAGAGAGAGAGTACAGAGAGAGCAGAGGGCAGAGAAACGAGTGGAGTGCAGAGAGAGGCGGACTTTGCGGTTGAGATGAGCCAAGTACAGAGAACCAAAGAGAGGAGCTTTTGTTGAGCGCATTCGGAAAGGAGAGAAAGGGGTTAGGATTCTCAAACCGCTTGCGTCCATTGGCTTATTATGTCTTTCGGCGGCTATGGCCTTCCCACTTTCTTTGCTTCTTTATCTTACCTTTGCTCCACAGTGGACACAGAGTCTAAACTCTTTTTCATTTTTCTATTTTCTTTTGGTTCGAAGCACATCGAAAAAGAAAAAGGAAAAAAACTGAATTATAAATTTATAAGTTAATGGGACAATTATTCTGAAAGAAAAATTGAAAATCAGCTCCAAATTCTGAGGAGATTTCGACAGTTTACTCTTTAATTTAAGGGTTGGAATGGAAGTAAAAGGAGATAGGGGGTGGGATAAGTATATATTTAAGTCTATTTTAACATGACATATTATATAAAAGGGTTTTTAACTTTGCCGCGAGTTTCAATTAGGTCTTGCGATTTTTTTTTTTAAGGCATCCGTTAATTCGAGAAGTAGTTCCAATTAGGTCTTACCGTCCAAGTCTATCAATTTGTTCGTCAAAATGAAAGTTAAAAGTGTCTTTTCGAGTTCAAAAGTCTCCTAAGTTGACCTAGTCAACTTCCCTCCATAAGTTGTCAGATATCTCCAAAAGAATAAACCCTAGGCGAGCTCAATGTCCCAATTCGCACCTTAAGGTAAAATGTCGGAGAGTTCTACATATTCAAATCGCAGCCGTCGTTACTGCGAGTCTGGGTCGGAAATCAAAAGTCGGACTTCATGGACGGATTGAAAGAAGGTATGAGGCATGTTGCAAGGATCGGGTAAATTTTTGCATTTTAATAGATTGGCTGAAGTAAAGAGAATGATATTGTTGGATATGAAATTAATGTTTGGTGTTGTTTCAATTGCATAACACCAAAAAGTAAATCCTGCATGGGTTACTTAGAAGATTGAAGAGAATGGAGGGCGAGTTGAGAGCAACATAGGGGAATCACTTACTATATTTAGGAGCATCACCACCCCCATGAAACTCAAACTCTTCCGTCACAATCAGCCAAAAGGACGAAGAACCCAAATATCCTCGAAATGAACCTTAACCCGTCATTGTGATTTTGTATAATATGTCATACTAAAATGGGTTTAGGGTTTTTTATTTTATAATTTGTCATACTAATATGCGTTTTTGAATAAATATCTCTTCATTTTATATATGATTTTGAATGTAACACGTTTGTAATTTTACATGAAGTATTTTCGACCAAAAACAAATTATAATAAAAGAAAACCACACAGGGGTTTTCATTAGTTTTCTCGCTTTTTTTCTTTAAAAAAATCTTCATATAGAGGGCGTTGACATGATCAAATTTAGTTTGTAATATATATATATATATTTTTTCGAATACAATGTTATTGTCTTGCTCATCACCATATAAAAAAAATCTTGTTAAAAATCGGAAAAAAGACAAACAAAGTTTGAGGCAGTCAAGGGAAAAGCCGATCCCCTCACACTTTGATTTGATTAATTACTTGGACTAAATTAACATGAGTTGATAATACAACAAGACTAATGATCGAATAGCTTATAGCTTAGTAGCTTAGGTAGCTACTACTCATTTGGAGGTGGCAACTGATGAATTGGGGGGGCCTCTCTTTGGAGGAGAGGGTGTACTTGGTAAATGGCTCAGTTTCCTCAACTTGGTTTCTAGAAAGAAAAAAAAAACACATACACATGCAATGAGTCATTCTATAGTGAGGGCATGATATTAGGTGATGTTCTATATCTTAATCGTTGGATTATGCTAACTAATTTGATCGAAAAGCTAACCAATTTGATTCAACGGTTAAGAGATAGGGCCTCACCTAAGGATTATATATAAGACTCTCACTTAGTTGGGAGAATTCTACATACCGAAAGGACGTAGCAGAGAGAAAAAAGAAGAACCAAACCTGTATTTGCAGTGAGCGAGAGAGGATAGAATTGAATGTAGCCGAGGAGAGAGAAAGTAGCATAGGAGAGAAAAATGTGATATAGAAGAACTAAGTAGAAAGAAAATAACGTAGCAAGGAGAGAGATGAAAAATCAACCTGTATTTGCGAGCGAGCGAGAGAGTACAGAATTGAACATAGCCGAGGAGAACACTAGAGAGATAAAGTAGCAGAGGAGAAAAAAATGTGAGACAGAAGAACTTAGTAGAAAGAAAATAACGTAGCAGAGAGATAGATGAAAAACCAACCTGTATTTGCCAGCGAGCGAGAGAGGACATAATTGAACGTAGCCGAGGAGAGCACTGGGGAGAGTGAAAGTAGCAGATGAGAGAAAAATGGGAGACAGAAGAACTTAGTAGAAAGAAAATAACGTAGCAGAGAGAGAGAGATGAAGAACCAACCTGTATTTGCGAGCAAGAAAGAGAGGACATAATTGAACGTAGCCAAGAAGAGCATTGGGAGAGAGAAAATAACAGAGGAGAGAAAAATATGAGACAGAAGAACTGAGTAGAAAGAAAATAACGTAGTAGAGAGAGACGAAGAACCAACCTATATTTGTGAGCGAGTGAGAGAGGACAAAATTGAATGTAGACGAAGAGAACACTATGGAGAGAGAAAGTAGCAATAAGAAAAATATCAGATAGAAGAACTGAGAAGAAAGAAAATAACGTAGCAGAGAGAGAGAGAGATGAAGAACCAACCTGTATTTGCGAGCGAGACAGAAAGGACAAAATTGAACGTAGTCGAGGAGAGCAATGGGGGGAGAGAAAAATGTAAGACAGAACAACTGAGCAGAAAGAAAATAACGTAGCAGAGAGAGATGAAGAACCAACATGTATTTGCGAGCGAGCGAGAGAGGACAGAATTGAACATAGCCAAGGAGAGCACTGGAGAGAGATAAAGTAGCAGAGGAGAAGAGAAAAATGTGAGACAGAAGAACTGAGTAGAAAGAAAATAACGTAGCAGAGATATAGATGAAAAAGCAACCTGTATTTGCTAGCGAGCAAGAGAGGACATAATTGAACGTAGCCGATGAGAGCACTGGGGAGAGAGAAAGTAGCATATGAGAGAAAAATGTGAGACAAAGGAACTGAGTAGAAAGAAAATAACGTAGTAGAGACATAGATGAAGAACCAACCTATATTCACTAGCGAGCGAGAGAAGATATAATTGAACGTAGCCGAGGAGAGCACTAGGGAGAGAGAAAGTAGAAGAGAAGAGAAAAATGTGAGACAAAAGAACTGAGTAGAAAGAAAATAACAGAGCTGAGAGAGAGATGAAGAACCAACAGTAATCGCTCATTTCAAAAATGCTTTTTCACAAAACCCAAGACGACATGACATCCAGATTTGATTTTTTCAAATGATTTTTCACAAAACCACCCACTCCTAGAATAGGTCTAGAAACTTTGAGAAATGGCTACAGTAACCTGGATGCCATTGTTGGCACCTCTAAAGCCATCTACACTGTGGGGAAGTTGGGGTCGCTTGGTGCAACTACAACTGCTTTGCAATGTTTTGAGCACGAGACAAATGTGGCCAACAAGGAACCTCCAAGTCATTTCTAAGGCTGTCATGGGGTCGTCTAACCCCATGGTGGATCTGCCACTCGTTGTGTTGAAGGACTTTAATCATCCTTCTCCTTAGTTGTTAGGTTCACATTGTAACTCCTAAAATAAAGATAATTTGGTTATTATTTTCCTTCGTGGGAAAATAAGAAAGCCTGCTTGCATATATGTCACTGCTCCTAGGATTGCTTGCAGTTTTGCATTCTTTATTAAATCTACAGCTGCGGTCAGTGAAAAAAAGAAGAAGAGATATTATCATATTTAAAACTAGCTTGGACTGCAAAATACATACATAAAACTTGGTGGGATCAAGTTTGGTGAGATGGAAAAACTGAAAAAAAGAAAAAAAAAAAGAAAAAAAAAGAGAGAGCTATAACTAGGAATATGCATGCATGGAACCATCACCCAAGTTCCAACTAAATATATAATGGAAATTGAACCCGTAATAATTTCTTGAATAATTAAAAACTCATCATGTTTGACATGAATACTACTTAAGCAAACAAGGTAAAAACAGAGGACTTATAATTAGCATTCATTTTGAATGCATCAAATCCCTAAAAAATCAAATAAAACAAAAGCATATAGATTCAACAATCAAATAAGCTAGCTACCAAGGATTTGGTGTGAACCAAATAGGCCGAGTAGGAAGTCGGGCACCAGAAAAACACACGGGGAAATCTAGATGTCTAATGGTCCTATTTTCCAAGGAGAAGACCTCGAAATCATGTCCACTTGATATTGATTGTAAACAAGAATGATCAAAAGCAAAATAGATGCAGTTTCTTTCAAGCCTCTCACCATGGTTAATGGCACTATTAACACTGTTGGTAGAGATGAATTTGTTGCCAACGTTGCTCACGAACAATATCCGGTCGCCAAGATCAGCAACCTCTTCCCATGGAGGACCTCCTTCATTCGTACTATTTAGTTTCAACACTCAAAATCCTTTTGTCTTAGGTGGTTTTATGCAATTACCGGAATAGATATGACGCCTCAACATTTCGCAGTCCGAATCACAGTCATAAGTTACCTGATGATGAATCAATCATCGATGCATAATCTTGTGCTAGGGAAATGTATCTGTCATTATTATTTTTCCACGGCAAAACAAGTGGAATATGTGGCCAGGAACGAAGCAAAACCTGCTTTTCAACCCTGTACCTAGGCTGGCCAGGGATGAAATCGCTGCTACAAATATTGACATCTTCTTGGAATATTATGTCAAACACCATTAAAGCGGAGGATGACCTTGGCCACCACCTTGTTGGAGCATATAATTTCCCATGCACTATAACTATATCATCAAAACGGAGCTTTCCCTCATTGTCAATTGAGTTCCATGATCTATCGATTGGCATGCAAAAAGCCAAACGACCCAATGAGCAAAGACTGACCACAACACAGGGTGGTTGTTGTTGTTGGCTTCTTCTTACTCTTCTTGTAGGGTCTAAAGAGGCAGCCAATTTCAAAGTGGAGCAGTTTCCAGTGCCGCACTGGCATTTCAAAGAAGGAAGCATCAATCAGTCACCTGATATTGGATTCCAGAAGAAGTAGTCATTTTGATTGTCAACCATGATTAACAATCCCTCAATTGAGCCAAAACATTTTACCTTCTCCCTCTCCCTCTCCCTCTCCTTCTCCCTTATATAAGTTTCCATAATGTTATGTTTTCCTATTTAGATCGGTGCACTAGATATTAAGTCATATCAGGTTTGATAAGAGTTTAATTAAGTTATGCCTTGAGGCCCAAAACCTTGTGAAATAAGGAAGGGTTTTGGAGCCTAATTAAGGAGTCCTATTTTGTTTCCTTTTTGCGTGAACCAATTAAGTGGGCTTGGAAGTTTAGTCAAGTCGGCCCTCGGTGATGAGTAGAGATGACTTGACCTAGCCCTATATAAGCTTAAGGCCTTGCTCTCATCAGACACGTTCTCTAAACCTATTCTTATCATAAAGAGAGAGCTGAAACAAATTCTGAGAGAGAGCAGAAGTCTTGAGCCATTCCTGTTCTACTACGGATTAGATGAGTTCAGAAGCTGCGTACTCGAGGAAGATGGCTCCAGGTATGTCCTCACATCTTTATACGTATTACAGATTGTGTGTAAGATCCAAAACATGCATATAAAGAATCTAACATTTCCATCACTTAGACTTAAAATCCAATCATCTATGCTGGAGGAGGGATGAGAACATAGCATAAGCCATGGAAGTTCAGGAGCAAGATGACATTATTCTAAGCTCTTAATCATTGCTTGCCAAGAACGGCACCCTGCACCACATCGAACTATATCTGATACACGCAGTCGTTGTACAATCAATTGCATGATATTTTCTAGGACTTTAGACCATGAGCTACTGTATGTAAATATAACAAACAAAATTCTTGCAGCAACTTCAGCCAGTTCCTTTCTTATTGTATCCTTATCCAGCATATAAATCCTTGGAACGGAGACAACACTGAGATAGAGCAACGACATCATCATCTGAAGTAGCAAGCCGTAATGAATTATATCGATCGTCCTTGTTTGCAATCTGCGGCACATATAGAAATCATATATATTAGTTCCTCCTCGATCACCTTCCCATGTCGTTTACTTACCATAACAAAGAATCATTCAATTCCTTAAGCCATTCATTCATACCTTAACTTACAACAAATATGTTCTTATCAACTATTATGTCATACCAAGTGTGCTTACCTAGTGGTGTCCTTGATAGTGGCTCTTTCTGAGATTTGACGAAACCCTAGCTAGGTTATTGACTTGCCTTGTACTTGGATTCACATCACCCTTTTTTCCTTGGTGAGACTTAAAAATATGTTTAAATAGTTCGGACATTCTTCTTTTGACATATCGTGGACTTTTCTTCTTTCTTTCTTCTTTCCCTTGGGCTTACAGTAACATAACGAGCTGATTGCATCATTGTTTTTTTTGTTTTTTGTTTTTTGTTTTTGTTTCTTCTTTCTATGTTTTCGATATGGCCTATTTGTTTGGGCCTCTTGTCCTATGTTTTGGGTCTGGTTTGTTATTTGAAGGGACCTTTTATTTTAAGCATTTCCACTAATTACTGTTCTTTAAAATTTGTTGAGAGTAATGGCTTGTTTGGGAGTGCTTCTTCTCGAAGCGCTTATGCTAGTAGCACTTATGACATAAGCTCTTCTACAAAGAAGTAGTTTATCGTTTGGATGCCACATTTAAAATTGTTTTCCCAAAATATTATAATAAACATAGGAAATAAAAATTCACAGGATCCCAAAATAAAAACACGACTTAAAAAAGTTGTGAAATGTAAAGATAATGATGGATTAATAGAAGCTTAAGGGTTTCCATGGGTGTTTTGGAGTCTGATAGGTTTTTGCGTCTGTTGGCCTTTTCGCGTATAATGGTTTTGATTTTAATAGGAGAGAAAAAGAGAGAAAAAAAAGAAGAAAGAAAGGGTATTTTGGCATTTAAAAAAATTAAATATGGATATTTTCTGCATTTAAAAGTTTTATTAAAGGGAGCCAAGTCCTTCCCTTGTTTTTATCATGCAGTGCTTTTAAGAAGAAGTACCTCTCAAGTGCTTCTTCCAAAACCACTCCAAGTGCTTTTGGATCTCACCCAAAGCGCTTGTGCAATTTTTGCCACACACCATTTTTAAAAGACAGAAGCGCTTTCATCTATTTAGAAGCGCTTTTTGCTGCTCCAAAAGCACTCACAAACGAGAAAATAGAATGAGTAGAAATAGGGCCACTTTTTATTTATTTATTTATTTTTATAAACAATATTTAGAGTAAAACACATCAATTATCGCATTTATGCAGCTTAAAATATAGTCCATTTTAACATTTTCATAATAAAAGCCAAAATTAAAAATCTTAAATACATTTTTTTATACAAGCGATAATCTATATATATAAAGCAAAAGGCAGAGAATGGTGAAACATTCAAAATACCAGAAAATGTCCTTGGTTAATGTAAACATTAAGAATTGAAATTATTATTTAAATGAGGATAATATGGTAAATTCACAATTTTCGTATTAAAAAAATTAAAATTAAAAAAAAAATTCAGATAATGGATCCTATTTTTATGGAACACAAATATCCATTATCTTTTTTAATTCTAAAATAAATTTAAATTTTTAAAAAAAAAAACCTCTCACATACACGGAAACGCGTGCAGAGAGGCTAGTTTACTTTAAACTAAGGACACTACTTGCCTCCTTATCGGTAAGGAGATATTCTACCTTCATACGAATAACAGTTTGATATATATGTAAAAATAATTCATCAAAAACACAAAAAGAAATTTTTTTGTATACATGTCACACTGCTACTGACAGGAATGTAAAAGCTCATACTTACCGGGTAAGGAGAGAAATATTTTTCTTCAACTAATCCAAACTACATGAGGGGGATTCTAACTCAAATGCAGTCAACTTGGCTTAAGCCATGTATGAAAAAAAAAAAAAAAACTTAAATACATTTTTTGGTAGAATATGTTTTCATAACTTTCTGAAATCGAATAAAATTAAGATACTTTGGCAAAACAAAAAAATAATAATTTTTTTTTTTTAAAAAAAAAACTTACGTACTCGTAAATTAAGTCCTACATAAGGAACACGACCCTGTGCAAAAAAGCCAAGCGGTCTTCGCTTTCTCGTTCTCTAAGCAAAGAGAGGGAGGGTCTCGGATTCCGATCCCTAATTAGGCAAATCGTGTTTCCAATTGACCAATCGGAGGAAGATCAACGATCTGAAATTGAATCTGTTCATTCTGGTTAGTTTACAGTTGGTTACTCCATTATTGATTCCGTTTCGTTTTGGCTTTTTCGGATTGATTCGTGGTGGTTTTCTGTGTTTGGTACTGCTGTGGCGAATTGGGGTTTGAAGTTTGCTTTTTTGCATTAGATGGAGAGGCAGAATGATTTTAATTTGAAATTTGATTTTGGTTTTAGGGTTTGTGTTTTGCTATATCAGTTTGGCTAGATTCGTATGTATGCAAGGTGCATAATAGGATTGTGTTGATTATTGAGCCTAATTGAATTCGACAATGCTATGATGATTAATTTGGTTGTTTTCTTGAAATATAGATTTTTTATTTAGATTAAAGGAAAATTAATAGTAGACTAGACAAACAAAATTGAATACGGAAGTGGTGGAAGGTGCCGCTGAGTAAGTTGTATTCCTATTATGGTCGCGAAACCTGGGATTATGTATTAATATTTCTAAGAGGACATTTTTTGTTACCTTCGAATCATGAAGATTGTTAGCTTAAGTTTCATTGAACACGGGTGTGTAAAAGATTATTCTCTTGTACCATCCATTCAATCACTTAAACTTTTGGGAGATCAAGTATCATCTACATCAGTTTCTTTTACTTTTGTGATGTTTATATAAGTGATTGAACAAATATCACCTGAGGTCTGGGAATTGGCATCATTTTTCTGACTCAGTAGATCCAGTTATTTATTTTAAATTTCACTCGGTATATCTACTGCTTTTGAATTTCCCACTCATAAAGCTGTGTGGATATAAGCAGTGTCGTTGTTTCTGAAACCAAGGCCCATTCACAGCATTTTGCCAAAATGTGGGATTATCTCTCTTTTTTTCTTTTTTCCTTTTTTCATCGTTCGAGTTATAATTTGCTTTTGAAGACGTAAAAATTATCTCATACAATGCTGTATATTAATAGACAAAAAATTGAAAAGATCAGATAAAAGAATCACTTCAATGTCTAAATTCTTCGAAAGCTTACTTGTCAAACAGTGAATTCCTGTTAACAGCCTAAGCAAACTTGGATCTTTTCCAATGGACAAAGGAGTGACTCCTAGCCTCTTTGTTAATGATGGTTCATTCATGGAAAGGTTCAAACAACTTCAACAAGAGAAGGAGAAAGATAAGGGTCCTATAGCAGACGAGTCTACACCAAGTAAAGTTGTATCAGGGAGTTCGACTCCTAACCTTACCACTGGTAAAACCAGTGCTGAACTGAAGCCTAATGATACACGCAAGGCCGCAGCTGCTGCTTCAGGTGGCAAACTTGCTTTCAGCTTGAAACAGAAGTCAAAGATTGTGGCACCTCCTGTTAAGTTAGGTGCAGATGAGGATGAAGATGAAGCAGATGCTGCAAATTTTTCAGCCGATGCACCAACAAAACGACAAAAGTTGGGTCAGCCAGATGCCTCAGAGGAATCACCCGGACAAGTGGATGTTGGTAATTACTGCTTTTATGCATATCCTTTAACTTGGTTGATTGCAGTGAACGGTGTTTACAGTTTCAGTTGATTTTTAAGAACATAATTTGAGACATCGATTTTTGCTTTTTCTCCAATAATTTTATCCACGGGTTATTTAGCAAGTTTTTCATATTTTGCACAAGATATGTATATTGCATTCTACAAACAATGATGTATGGCAGAAAGTGATTTTTTTTTTTCATATATCTACTCCTGATGCTTTAACTGTTGAATTTAACTCAACTGCTCCTGTATCATACAAATTTTTTCCTGCCTTTCACCTCATTGTAAATAGTTACCCTAAACCCTAAATTTTCTTCTTGACTCATGTTAAAAAAAAAAATAAAAATCCTGCATCTCATTCTCTGCTTCTATGATTTTGAAGTTATAAAATATGAAGTGACGGTATTGGCTGTTGGTTGCTATTCTTTAATTTTTGTGATTCATGTTGATGTTTTATCTCTTCCCCAAGATGAGATTTTATTTAATGTTTTCTTCACATCTGTAAGATGGGTTGGAGTCTAGCCAATGTTCTCAGTCTGATGGATTTCTTGTATCCAGAAAGGGCTAGTGAACTTTTTTTCTTTATATGTGGTATCAGGAGCCATTTTACCACTCTTTTTGGTTTGCTAGTTGAGAAAAAGGGATGTGTAGGAGGACTGTATCTTTCTGAATCTTTTTTTAAAATATGAAGTAAATTTAGGCCAATAAAAATAATTGAAGTTAATCGAAATTGTCCCTCCGGTAAATACCCTGTTATTGAGAAAATCATCTCAGTAATTGTCTTCTCTACTCTTGAAGTGGTGTGGATGAAGAGGACAAAACATTCTTGAATATTTCTTGTCTCATGAATGCAGCTTATTCCTTAAGTTCCTATCAACATTGGTGGAAAGAGATGTTCAATGAAAGAATTGGAATATGTGGCACGCCTGCTACAAGAGTAATTTGCATTCCCTTGTTCATGCTCTCGGTATTAATCAGTTTTATAAGTGATATGCAGCACCACCTTCCCCAAATGATTCAACAGTGAAGATAGTTGCTGACAAACTAGCAAGTTTTGTGGCTAGACATGGAAGGAAATTTGAGCATATTACACGTCAAAGAAATCCAGGAGATACCCCTTTCAAGTAAGTACATTATGAAGTTTAAACTCAATTATTTTTTCTGTTATGTCCAATCTGTCTGTTGTCATTTATGAAATGCAAAAGGAGAATGATTCACTATGGATATAGGTTTTGGGTATCATTTTCTTTATTGTATTTTCTGGTTTGGCTCTTCCTGCCGCTTATGGTAGCTCATATGCTCTATGCATTGGCATTTTATTTTGTTTGCAGATTTTTATTTGACGAGAGCTGTGCTGATTACAAATATTATGAGTATCAGCTTGCCATTGAGGAGAAAGTCCTGCAACAGACCATCGATTCTCAAACATCTCGTAATGGTTAGTATTTGTGCATGTGTGAGTGTATTTGTACTTGTCACAAAGGATTAGGATTTTAGTTTCGGTTGATCGGCCAAAATTTCGGCCAAATAGTGGTACTGACATTTGATAAGGGGGAAGCTTTATTTGTCACCTATGCTGCTGATATTTCACTGTAACTTTTGTAATATTGGTAGTATCAGCCAATTTTGGTATATTGGTACAATTTGTGTCACTCTGGGTTGGTTTTTACCAACAGTTTACTGAACTTATGATTTTTCAGACTGTATTAATATACAGCAAACGGCTGCAGTCTTTTTTTTTGGCTTCATATTTCCACCAGTATTGATTGTTTTCACTGAAATATATATAGCTTTCTTCAGTTTGATTCCTGCTTGTTACAGTTGTAGACCTCCTAACATTCCTTGTCCATGATAGGCTGATGAACCTAGATTTTGCTTAATATCTTATACAATACTTTTGTTTACTGAAAGTGATTTGTTTGAATCTTTTTTTTTTTTTTCTGCAATATTGAGAGTTCTTGCCTGGATTGTGCAACACTATTGTTTGAATAGCTTTTTCATTGATGAGAAATTATAAATCTTGTGTAAATTTTTTTTTTTGTGTGCCTTCCCATGGCCTAATAATTTAGCATAGGTTTTAAAATTTGGTTTTATTACGGTTACTTCTTGAAAATCTGTGTTTTGATTGAATTCTACCTGGTCTTGAGAAATTTAACACTATCAGATTGTCAGTGGGTGGTGGGCTCTCTTTGACGTCCTTATGTGCTTAGGACTCCTAGTATTCTTCCCACTGTTGAGATTTGATATCCATTTTTGTGATCCATAATATATAAATCTGGAATATTATTTGTAGATATGTATCACTCCTCAGCAATCTTCTTTAACTGTTGTTGCCCTTATTCTGTAAAATTAGTTTCTTTTTAGACTCAAATTTTGGGTTGTTACTGTGTGTAGGAGGTACAAACACGTCCGCTTCCAAATCCACAAGTAGTTCCCAAAGGTCTATTTTGAAGCATCCAAATTATCAAACTCCTGCCTCTGCTTTATATGACGCCACTGAGGGAAGGACAGGTATACGATATAACATCTTCTGTTGCTTTTCAGTGTTTTTTGCCCCCTTCGATTTTTTAGATATGGTTAATGTTTCAGTTCATGTATTCAGAAACAACTATATAATTTGTTTGTAATTTGGTATGTGATGGGGAGCATATTGTTATCGTGATTCACTTTCTAAAACCCAAATTCTGCTGGTGTTTTTTATTTTTTGTAAGCTGACGTTTTGTAGTGGCTATATTATATTGTTAGACAATTTAAACACAGTTGTGCCAGTAATACCTTTGCTGGAATGTCTGGATTTCTCTACCTATGTATTTGTACTGTTGTATTCATTGAACTATTTAGGGACTACTGATTGGGTTTTTCTGCTTGGTCCTGAATTTACTACTTGTACCTGCAATCATAGGTGAGCTCACTGCGCCAACAGGTGCAGATCCTATTGCCATGATGGAGTACTACGTGAAAAAGGCTGCTCAAGAAGAGAGAAAGAGACAACCTAAACAGTCAAAAGATGAAATGCCCCCACCTGCTTCTCTTCAAGGTTCATATTTGTTACTGATGGAAACCAGAAATTGCATATAGTTATTCGGAAACATTTTTATATTTTAGCTCTATTTTTGGGTCAGATAGATGCAAATACATGGTCTCAAGATGTTTTTTTTCTTCCTATTTTCTTAACAGCACCTTCTCTTAAAAAAGGTCATCACATGGGTGATTACATCCCACAAGAAGAGCTGGAGAAGTTTATGGCCGCTTGTAATGATGCAGCTTCACAGAAAGCTGCCAAAGAAGCTGCAGATAGGGCAAAAATCCAGGCGGATAATGTGGGTCATAAACTTTTGTCTAAAATGGGTTGGAAAGAAGGTTGGTCATAAACTCTCGTAATGGTATCCAGAAAATAGATTATTCTTTGAATTTATTGCCAGATTTTTCAGTGATCAGTCCTTTCTACTACGGTGATGCGTTGTTTTTCAAAGGGAGAAACCTAATGATGTAAGTGAATTCAGGTGAGGGTCTGGGGAGCTCTAGAAGAGGAATTTCTGATCCAATAATGGCTGGTAATGTGAAGAAAGACAATCTGGGGGTTGGTGCTCAACAACCCGGAGAAGTGACTCCTGAAGATGATATATATGAGCAGTATAAGAAGCGAATGATGCTTGGTTACCGATACAGACCCAATCCTCTGGTAATTACCTTTTTCTCGTTTTGTGTGTTTTTCCATGTTTGGCATTAGAAGTATAAAGAAATTTTCTCATCTTCTTGTCATCTCTAACTTTCTGATATGTTTTCTGGACTTTTTGGGTTGCAGAACAATCCACGGAAGGCATATTACTAAAGGATTGGATATACCGTGCTATATCTGTGAGATTGGTTGTCTGAAGTTCATTGGAAGTTGAACTACCTTATGGGGTAAAAGGAGATTTTGATAGTACAATTTGGAATTAAATTTGTATCTGAAGTCTGTTTTGTGAATTAATTAATAAACACTGTTTATCATCTTTCTTTTCATCAAAGATATTTATTGAGCAGAACAAATGGCATTTTCACTATATGCATTTTGTTGATTAATGCATCAGTCTAGAAGAGGGCGGCCAACATTTTGCTTATGTTCACGTAGATTGTTCCGGCCGATAACCGATCTGAATGCTAAAGTTATATTATGCCTGCAGTTCACATTATTGATCTATACAAGCCTTTCATTATTCTGGGCTCATCAATTGCAAAGATGAAGATGAGGATTTAAGATTCTAATTTAATTTCCAACATGATGACCTAGTACTGTTGCAAGATACAAACGGCTATCACCCTCTCAATAAACGAGTTGGCTTTCGTGATCATTGAAAAAATTCTTTGAATAGTCATCTCTTTCCCCGTTTTTTTTTCTATTTTGGTCAATTGAACTACGGATAGTCTTGAATCATTGTTACATTGAAAAGAGGTCTCCTCTACCTTTTTTGTTTTTGTTTTTTCTTACTTTGTAGGATTTTTTTATATAAAAAGGTCAAATCTTGATTGGCGCTTTGTGGCTCTGATTTGGAGGGAAATCATATTTTCTTGATGATGTTGATGTACCTCTCGTGTTTGGAGACCTCTTTCAAAAACTTAGAATTACCCAAGAAAACTTAGTTTTAATCCAAGAGCAGTTGGCTCAAAACCCCCACGACCCTTTTCTGTTAGACAAAGATTTCAATCTAAACACGAAGTTAAAACTTTTGCTTGATCAAGAACCGGTTTTCTATGCCCAAAAAGCTAGAACTAACTGGCTTCAGTTGGGTGACAAAAACACCAAATATTTCCACACTCAAGCCCTCATAAGAAGAAAACGTAATCAAATCCTTAGAATTAGGGATCTTGATTGTCTTTGGGTTGAGGGTGATATCCTTCCTAATGCTTTTATTAAGGCTTTTAAGCTTAAATTTACGGCTGAGCAGGCCCCCAACCATCACTTGATGTCTGAATTCCTCCAAGTGATTGAGCCTTGTGTCACCAGTTCAGATAATGAGAATCTCTTGGCTCCTGTCTCAGATTTTGAATTAGAGTGTGCTATTCAGAGTATAGGGCCACTTAAAGCTCTTGGGCCTGATGGCTTACATGCCCTTTTTTTTATACCAGAAATGCTGGGACAACACTAAACACATGGTGAAAAACCTAGTCAATGATTTTATTTCCAATAATATTCCCCTACAGGACATTAACCAGCCCTCATTCCTAAAGTAGCCTCTCCTGAATCTGTTAACCATTTTAGGCCGATTAGTTTATGCAATGTCTCGTATAAGATCATCACTAAAATCCTTGTTAGTCGATTGAGGCCTATTCTATAGAAGTGCATATCCAGAAACCAGGGAGCCTTTGCCTTAGGGAGATCCATTTTTTACAATATTCTTATTGCTCATGAGTTGTTCCATGATTTTAAGCGTAAGAAAGGTTCTCGGGGTGCTAGGGCTATCAAACTTGACCTTGAAAAGGCTTATGATTTGCTTGACTGGGATTACATTAGAGGTTGCCTGTCTCAATTTGGCTTTAGCATTGATTGGTGTGATCGTATTATGAATTGTGTTTTAGCACTTCTTTCTCCATGATGATTAATGGTTCTCCCTATGGACACTTTAGTGCTTCTAGAGGAATTCGCCAAGGAGATCCTTTATCTCCTTACATCTTTATTTTATGCATGGAGCCCTTTTTCCCATGGAGGTGACCGGATCTATAACCTGGTTTTTGTAGATGACTGTCTTATTTTTGCAAGGGCAACTGCTGTGGCTGCTAGAAATATCAATTACTTATTTGAAAATTTCTCAAAAAATTTCAGAACAGAAAATCAATCTGCATAAGTCCACCATCTATTTTTCTGGTAATGTCCATTCTCAAGCTAGAAATGCTCTAAGCAACCTCTTGCAGATACAACATAAGACCACTCTAGGTCATTACCTTGGCATACACAATATTATTTTTTGGAATGACCCAGCTAATTCAAAGATGATGATAGATAGAATATGTTCCAAATTTTCCGTAAGGCCCAAACTTTATCTAGGGTTGGTCGTCTCACCTTAATCAAGGCTAGTGTTTCGGGTATCCCAAACCACACTCTTTCCTGTTTCAAATGCCCGAAAGAAGTTTGCAAGGAAATGAATTCCTGATGTAGACGTTTCTTCTGGGGTAATGGTTGTAAAGTCCCCCTGTTGCCTGGAAAGACATCTGTTTGCCTCAAAGTTTAAGGGGTCTCGGGGTCAGATTTGCTACGCACTTTAATAAGGCGGCTTTAGCAAAGCTAGGTTGGATTTGCTTAACTGATTCTTCTAATTGGTGGGCTCAGATTATGGCTAAGAAATACTTAAAGAAGGGTTGCTTCCTCTCGATTGCAAAAAAGACTTCGCATTCTTCGACTTGGAAAGCCATCCTTGATGCGCGTTCTGTGCTCCACAAAGGAAGATGGATTGTTGGTAATGGTCAATCCATTCCTTTTTGGACTGCTAATTGGGTCTTTCCTTTTCCGTCGTTAGATTTAATTCCAGTCTTTCTTAGAAATAACCTCAATTTGAATGTTAAAATGTTAGATTTCATTCAAAATCAGGTTTGGCAACGTGACAATCTCATTCAAGCGATCGATGAAGATATTGTAGAAAAAATTCTCATCATTCCTCTCCCTTTATCTCCTCTTCAGGATGAGTTAATTTGGGGGCCTAACCCTAATGGGAAGTTCTCTATCAAATATGCCAACAATTTACAGTTACAAGATGAGCTATGCCACCCTAAGGCTTCCTTGTTGAAGAAAATGTACTCTGCCTCCCAAAGTCAAGCTTTTTTCTTGGTTACTCATTCGGAAAAGGTTGCAAGTTAGAAGCCATCTATACAAATTCTTACCTAATATCATTCCAGAATGCCCTCTCTGTAATAATCATATGGAGACTATTAATCACTTATTTTTTGAATGTCAGTTTGCAGTTAATAATTGGAGGTGCACATCTATCTTCCCCAATATTGCTCAACAAAACTTTGATGGCATCGAGTGGTTCGCTTTGTTACCTCATACTAAGGTTGCAGATGGCCCGTGTTCTTTCAAAAGCTCTTCTTCTCAGTTGGCAGATTTGGGAAGCCAGGAACAATTGTATTTTTAAAGATATTGCCCCCCACCCGGTAAGAGCCCTTAATGTGGCTGGTCACATTGGGTTGGACTACTGGAAAATCAACTCCTGCCCTCCTCAGAAGCCTAATGGTGTGCTTGCCATCAAGTGGAAGTCTCCACCTCTTGACTGGATTAAAGTGAATTTTGATGGCTCGGTGTGTAGTAACTTGGCTGCTTCTGGTTTTGTGATCCCTGACTGAAATGGTAATGTTAGATTAGCCGGAGCGAAACACTCGGGTTAGGTGTCTATTACAGTTGTGGAGTGTTTGGCTCTTCGGGACGGCCTGGCCCATGCTCTCCATAATGGTTGGCAGAAGATTTTTGTGGAAGGAGACTCCAAACTCATCATTGATTGTGTCAACAATATGGTATCGGTTCCTTGGAGTAGTAGTCTCCATGTGCAAGATATTAGGATGCTAAGCACTTACTGTGAAGAGGTTTCTTTCCAGCACATCTTTCGGGAAGCTAATTTTACTGCTGATGTTGTTGCTAGTTTAGGCCATAATCTTAATCCTTCCTATCTGTGGGAACAGGGTCTTCCTTTGTGTTGATATGTTCCTTTTTATTTTGACTTGTTGGGGCATGCGTGCCCGTGTGGTTTCCGGTTGTAATTTTTCTTTTTCCTAGCAAAGAAAAAAAAAAAAAAAACTAGATTATGAATACAATTCTCACTTGATTAAAAAAATATTGACAATCTTAATTTCCTGTGAAATTCTACTAAAACAATTTAAACCAACAGGTTGGAATCCAGATGATGCCTCATGCTTAGGGGTGGTAATGTCCGATACGACCCTTTACACGACTCAAAATCAGCATTGAAAAAATACAGAGCGAACCTGCACAATAAAAATTCAGGTCATTTTCGAGTCAATCTGTCATGACCCGTTTAATAAACCCCTACCACTCTCTTTCCTCTCAAACACCTTATCCACTATGCCACATACATCTTTGTGATTATATGCTACACTATTTAATATTTATAATGTTTCTACAAACTATTTTTTTTTTAAAGAAGTATAATTTCTTGTCCCTTTTTTAAATTATGATATATATATATGTATATATTTATTAATACTCGCACAAACCCCAAGTGGCCCCTGCAAATTCCAGGTGACAACTCCAAGATAATGATGGAGACAAATCCCAGCAAATCCGGCAATCTCTTAGAAATTACAGGTGACAGCTGTCATGGAAAGTCGTGATGACTTTGCTGAACGCGTTCGTTCAGAAAGGTCATACTTTGCTTCGTCTATAAAAGGAAACGAGTAGACTTGGCATTTGTGTCGTGTTTGCAGTGTTCGTGTTGTGTTTTTATCAACCCGCTTTTCTACACGACACGACACGATAAAAAAACGGGTGAAAAATATCAAACATGAACACGACCCGTTACAATTCGCGAATCACACGACACGAAGGCTGGCAATGGGTCGTGTCGTGTCGGGATAATAAACGTGTCAAGAATGCTCAACCCGAACCCAACCTATATAAGGAAAAGAAAGAAAAAAAAAAATAGAGATAGGAGAGAAGAGAAAAGGAAAAAAAAATAGAGAGAGAGAGAGAGAGAGAGAGAGAGAGAGAGAGAGAAGAGAGAAAAGAGAAGGAAAGAAATTTTTTTAAAAAAAAAAAAAAAGAGGAGAGAAAAGTAAAGAGAAGGAAAAGAAAGAAAAAAAAAGAAGAGAGAGGAGAGAAAACTAAAGAGAAGGAAAAAAAAGGAAAAAAAAAGAGAGGAGAGGAGAGAAGGAAATGAAAGAAAAAAAGAGAGAGGAGAAGATAGATGGAAAAGAAAGAAAAACAAAAGAAGAAAAAGAAACATTATAAACATCAAAAGGCATAGTATATAATCACAAAGTTGTACGTAGCATGGTGGATAAGGTGTTGGAGAGGAATGAGGGTGGTAGGGGGTTCGAAACCCCTTATGTGTGTTTTGAAGTCTCGATTTCTTTTCATTTTTTCGTTGGTTGGCGTGTAGTACACGGGTTGACACGACCCGTTTAATAAACGGGTTAAACATGTGTTTTGACGGGTTGATCCGAAACTCACCCGTTTAATAAACGGGTCATAACGGCTTGACCTGAAAATTACCCAATTATTAATCGTGCGGGTTCAAGTTGTGTTTTTTCTGTGCGGGTTTCGAGTCGTGTAATGTGTAGGAAATTGCCACCCCTTCCACCAGTTAAGAAAATAAACTATTTTAATAAAAATTTAAAAAATCTATATTTTTGAACAAATTTTAAATGCCAACAGTACATGCTCAAAAACTACATTCATTCCAAACAAATATCATTCCCAAATAATACATGCCGAAAAAACCATTATCATTCCCAACGAAAGCTAAAATTCTTGAACTTAATCCAAACTTCAACATCCTGAGCTGTCTCTTCTCTGCTGCTGTCTAAACTGAAAACCAACTGTTGTTGCTATGCATCTAGCTCTGTTAGTGGTCACATCCCGTGCTCATCAGATCTCAAACTCCAAAGTTTTGGCTTTTTCGGAACGAAGTAGTAGTAGCGGACCTGGCTCTAGTGTTGTTCTTATCTCTATGTCCTCAAAATTCAACTTTTTATATATGAATTCTGTGTTTGCAGTGGCCTTTTTGAATTTATGAAGATGGGTTCTTCTTCAAATGAAGAAAGAACAAATTTTTGGGCTCCAAGAAGGACAGATCTTGAAAAATATTCGTACCTTGAGAGAGGATTTGCCAGGAGAAGATCTTGAAAGACAGAGAGAGGAGAGATTACAAGAAGAAGGAGAAGATGAGGACTTGAGACACAAAATTACAACTAAAAAAAAAAAAAAAAGCCCAACTCCCAATTTTCTTCCTTCCTATTTATCTTGATTTAAATCCATCTCCTCAAACTCAGAAATAAAATGGCATATTCCTTCTCATTTTCTCTCGATCTAAACCTAGCACCGCCAACTCAGATTTGGGGGCAAGGGGCTGCACCAGTGTGGATGCCCTACTTTGCTTTCTCACGAGGGCTAGTTATAGTAAACAACTCATTACTCCTTGACAACGATGTTGTCATTGGAGTTGTGAGGAGTTTAATGACTTCCAAGGATGTGCGTGTGCTGAGAACAATGGATGATAACATGGTAGTGAGTGATGACGTGACATTGAGCGTGCAAAGTGCGGCATCTGTCACAAGTGTTAGGCATCGCCTAATTGTGAAATTCCATGAAGTACAAGTATTAAGAGCTCAGTTGGTGGCAGAATGGAATTTGGTTGAAGATTGTCAGAGTGTTATTCGAAAATTGCAAAGGGAGAGGGTGATTTTTGGAATCTCAAGTGATTGGCCCCAAAAAGTAGTGCGTGAAAACCCAAAAGAGGAGGTCCAAAAGGCCAAACTGAAGTCTTATGTTGTGGAAATAGAAAACGTGTCATGATGATGTTATTCTTGTTTTCATATATTTTTTTAAAATTTAAAATTTAATCTTTAGTGATGTAGTATCTTGTTTTTTTTTTTTTTTGGTTTAAAGTGAAATAATTTTTTTAATTAATCAAGGGTCATTGAAGTTTATTAGTTGCTGCTACTTTTTATTAAATAGGTTATTAAAGTTAATAATTTGTTTAAAATGAATCAAACCTGATACATTTAACAATCTGTTTAAGATGACCCAAACCCAACACGATACGTTTATTAAATGAATCGGATTCAGATTGAGCATTTTGACAGGTTTATTGTTCCGACACACGAACCATTGCCAGCCTTATACTCTCATTCTCTCGCCTCGCACGCTTGACTCGTTCGCTCAGAGCTTCAACTGAGCTTGACCTCTGTCGTTTCTTCAGCCTTCTCCAGTGGTCTCCGCCCAGGTAACTCGCTGTCTCCCTCGTTGACATGCCCAAGGTTTTTCAGGAACTCAAGCTCTATTTGTTTGTTTCCTTTCTGCAATTCTTGTTTTCTCAGGATTTAACATTGGAAGTGAAATTTTTTATCAAATAGGTTTGTTGGGTTGCGTTGTTTCTCCATTAGTTTTGTTAGTTTTCATTGTATTGTTTGCTAAAATATGAAAACTATAAGAGAATATTTGTTTGTGGAAATTTTCTGTATATTCTTCTCCTTGTAGGAGGTCATATTTATAATACAACGAAACCTGAATGGGCAAGTAAATAATAAATTCCTAAATCTATTTGCAGTAAGAAATCAGGAATTAAAGTAAATCAATTACAATTATAATAGGAATTCTTGGTGTGTAAGGAAAGTAAATCAATATCCACAAGTCACGCCAACACTCCCTCTCACGTTGGTGCATAGATGTAGCCAATGCCCAACTGATCTAGTGAATTGTGGAATGCTTTACTGGAAATCGCCTTTGTCAAAATATCCGCCAATTGATCCTCGGATTTCACAAAAGGAAACTGAAACACTTTAGCCTCAAGCTTTTGTTTGATGAAGTGTCGATCCACCTCAACATGTTTAGTACGATCATGCTGAACCGGATTCTGTGCAATGGCTATAGCAGCCTTGTTGTCACAAAAGAGATTCATTGTGGATGTAGGTTTATACCCAAGTTCAGTAAGCAACTTTCTTAACCAAAGAAGTTCACAAATCCCTTTAGTCATGCCTCTGAACTCAGCTTCTGCACTGGATAAAGCTACTACATTCTATTTCTTGCTTCTCCATGTCACCAAATTACCTCCCACGAATGTGAAGTAACCCGATGTGGATTTTCTATCTGTTACATTACCTGCCCAATCTGCATCTGAATAACCATCAATATTTAGATGACCATGCTTTGAGAACATAAGTCCTTTTCCAGGTGCAGACTTCAAATATCTAAGTATCCGAAGAACTGCATTCATATGGTCTTCACTTGGAGAGTGCATAAATTGACTGACAACGCTCACCGCATAAGCAATGTCTGGTCGAGTATGTGACAAATAGATCAATCTTCCCACTAACCTTTGGTATCTTTCTTTGTTAGTTGGAACTTGATCCGGATATTCTCCAAGATGATGATTCTGAACAATAGGAGTGTCCGCAGGTTTACAATCTAGCATTCCTGTGTCTGTCAACAAGTCTAAGACATATTTCCTTTGAGAGAAAAATATGCCTTGCTGCGATCGAGCCACCTCAATTCCCAAGAAATACTTGAGTCCACCTAGATCCTTCATCTCAAACTCCGTAGCCAGATAGTCTTGTAGCTGTGATATTTCCTGTTTATCATTCCCAGTAATAATCATATCATCAACATAAATTATTAATGCTGTTACCTTCCCTTTTCGATGTTTCAAGAACAGAGTATGATCTGAGTTGCACTGTTTCAAACCATTGTTCTTCATTGCCATGGTGAACCGTCCAAACCATGCACGTGGTGACTGTTTCAATCCATACAATGCTTTTCGTAACCTGCAAACTGTTTCAGTCAGAGTAGTATTATATCCAGGAGGAATGTCCATGTACACCTCCTCCGTGAGTTCGCCATGTAAAAAAGCATTCTTTACATCAAACTGGTGTAGTGGCCAATCCAAATTAGCTGCAAGGGACAATAAGACTCTGACGGTGTTTAACTTTGCAATGGGAGCAAAGGTTTCTTCATAGTCTATACCATAGGTCTGTGTGTACCCTTTTGCCACAAGTCTTGCCTTGTATCGCTCGATAGATCCATCTGCATTGTGTTTTATAGTAAACACCCATCTACATCCGATAGTCTTTTTTCCTCGGGGTATAGTCTCTAATGTCCAAGTCTGATTTTTCTCAAGGGCTTTCATCTCCTCTTTTATAGCTTGGACCCACTTAGGATCTTTCAATGCTTCAGAGACCTTGGTTGGAATATGGATAGCAGACAACTGATGCACAAAATCCTTGAGTGGTTCAGACAGCTTCTCAGTGGATACATGATTTGCAATTGGATACTTGGATGTCTTGCCAATATCAGGTGAATAACGGTTTGGTGGCTTCCCACTATTTTGCCTGAAAGGTAATTGATATCCAATAGTTTTATCATCTAAATGCACAAGTCTAGTAGGAGTAGTTACCTCAAGGATATTCTCAGGAGATTGGTCTGTTGGTACTGTTGAGTTAGAGGGGGGGTCTTCATCTTGTTGTTCTGTATTGTCTGTAGGTGTGAGACTCGGATCAGAAATATCTTCGCATGGATCAGGTGGGTCAGGCAATTGATCGCTATGAATGGGCGATTGGTCGCTTTTCGACAGAGAGTAATCTCGTGCTCCAGACTCGGAATGATCAATCATTTCTGTACAAAGGAGAATTTCTTGATTTTTCAAGTTGCTCCAATTCTGCTCTTCACTTCGTATCTCCCCCTGAAGTGTAGAATTGGATGATGGGTCATGGAAGAACAGCTCAGATTCCAGAAAAGTCACATCCAAAGTGACATAGGTTCGTTGGGTAGGAGGGTGATAACAGCGGTAGCCTTTCTGATGAGTGGCATAACCCACAAAAACACAACGAAGCGCACATGGATCAAGTTTGCTACGTTGATTTTTGTGGAGATGAACGAAAGCCACACATCCAAAGATTCGGGGTGTGAGTACCAAAACAGAAGACAGAGGTCTGTGTTGTGCAAGCACCTGTAAGGGAGTTTTAAAGGTCAGTACACTAGAAGGCATGCGGTTGATCAGATGAACTGCGGTGACAATAGCATCATCCCAGTGATGGCGAGGAACATGAGCTCCAATCAGAAGTGCTCGGGCGGTTTCAAGAAGATGTCGATTCTTTCGTTCAGCAACACCATTTTGTTGTGGTGTCTGAGGACAAGTCGTCTCATGGATAATTCCATGTTGTTAGTAGTAAGTCTGAAAGTCATGATTGACAAATTCTCCACCATTGTCGGAGCGAAGAATCTGGATTTGAGCATTAAACTGAGTTTTCATCTGTTTGTGGAAGGACTGAAAACAGGAAAACACTTCGTTTTTATTCTTCAGCAAATAAAGCCATGTCATCCGTGTACAATCATCGATGAATGTGACAAACCATCGAACACCAGAAGGAGCAGTGATAGGAGAAGGTCCCCAGACATCAGAGTGAATTAACGTAAATAGAGTAGTACACTTGTTCGTACTCAACGGGTAGGGCACACGGTGACTCTTGGCCAAAATACAAGTATCACATGTGAAGTCAGAGTCCTTGAAACCTGAGAATAAATCTGGTATAAGATGCTTCATATAACTAAAAGAAGGATGTCCCAATCGACGGTGCCACAACCAGATTTGCTTTTGTTTGCTATCAAAGGGATGTGTCACGCTGTTAGCCATGCCGGGACTGAAGTCATCGACATAATATAGCCCCCCTCTCTTAGTACCACGACCAAGAATCTCCTTAGTGTGAATATCCTGAAGCAAACAAAAACTCGGGTAAATGAGTACACAACAATTCAATTGTTCAGTAAGCTGACTAACTGACAACAATTTAGTGGATAAAGATGGAACAAGTAAAGTATTAGACAGTGTGAGAGAGGATGATAGTGCAACAGTGCCAGCCCCTGTCACAGGATAAGTAACACCATTGGCATTTGCAATACAGGTTCGTCGAGGTGGTGTAGTATTCAGAAAATCATCAGGATCAAACGTCATATGATCAGTTGCACCGGAATCAATTATCCAGCTCCTGGAATCAATCTTATCGGAAGTATGGAATCCATAACCAGTACCATTACTGGTCATATTGCATTGTCCTCGATCTAGAAGAGTAGCCCACCAATTGGGGTAGCCATGCGATTTAAAACAAGTCTCACAAGTGTGTCTTGGATCACCACAATATGCGCAATCTAGTCCACGTGTCGGGGTCGTTAATCTAGAAGTCATAATTTGTGTAGCGGAAGATGCACAGGATATAGGTTGAGTAGGAATTGGGATCGGAATCTGAGCCTGAGTCGGGGCCAGAGTCGGAGTCGAAATTGGGATCAGGGTCTGAATCAGAGACAAATTCGGGTTTGGGGTCATCATCGGAGTGGGGGTCGAGGTCGTCTTCGGAGTCGGGGTCGGGGTCGTCGTCGTCATAGTCGGGGTCGGGGTCGGGGTCGTCAAAAAAGGATCCTGATTCGGGATCGGGTTCGGAGTCAAAGTCTGCATCTGTAGGAGCGGAGCCATCGGGGCACTCAACTCAATGATGGTTGGTGGAGAATTATAGAAGGAGTCGGTGGTGCTACCTCCATGAGGGTTGAAAAAATCATCAACCCCCATAGCAGCGGCGGGGGTTTGAAACTAGAGTCAGCAATTCCAAGATCGCGGCTCTGATACCATGCTAAAATATGAAAACTATAAGAGAATATTTGTTTGTGGGAATTTTCTGTATATTCTTCTCCTTGTAGGAGGTCATATTTATAATACAACGAAACCTGAATGGGCAAGTAAATAATAAATTCCTAAATCTATTTGCAGTAGGAAATCAGGAATTAAAGTAAATCAATTACAATTATAATAGGAATTCTTGGTGTGTAAGGAAAGTAAATCAATATCCATAAGTCACGCCAACATTGTTGACTGATGAGTTGATGACGTTGATGTTCTCTCAAGATCTTTCGTTTTTGTTTATATTCGACGTGAGTTTTTGTATAGATTTTTTGATGCTTGTGGCTAAGTTTTTGTCTAATCTATTGCCAAGCATTTGTTAGTTTCTGTAATGAGTATATTGTTTGGATGAGTGTTCAAAATGTTGTCGAAAAGTTCCTCTGCATTTAGAGTAGGTGCAGTTTCCTGCATTTTAAAGAGAAAATAAACCAACCAATTAATCCTATTGCTTTAACCACTTCACTCCAGCATAATGGCTAAAAGTTGAGAGACTCCACACCTATCTAAGCAGCAGCCTTCAAATTCAAAACAGTTGCATGCTTTGCTGGAAATAAAATATTGAAGACTGATAAATAATTTGAAGCCTTGTATGAAAACCAGTAGTGTTAATAATTTTGTTATCTTCTTTAGAACTAGCAAATAGCAATGGTTATTCTAGCTCTTTAAGATGTCAGAATTCCTGAATTCTTATTTCAATAAATCAGCGAAGCCCCGTTGTTTTTGACGGGTTTGGGATTCCTTATTAGTATAGGATTCTCAGATATTTAGGTTTGTTTTCTGTTTCAAATAAGTCCCTATTATGTAGGGAGACTTGTTTACTATTTTCCTTATGCACGTTACCACGTTTCTGTTAGTGTGAATCGTGGGCTGTATTTTAGCTGTTTGTTAGTTTATGTAAGGCTATATAATAGCCAAAGGTTGCTGTTCAATAATAAGTCATTCAATCCAGTTCTTGCGTTTGAGTTATTTGCTTTCTTGTTCCCATTCTCAACAAACTGGTATCAGAGCAAGGCTTCACGTGTTGGGCCCAACGGCCACACGTGCTTCCACGTCACCCAATATGTGTTGTCCACGTGTTAGGCTTGAAAGTTTTGCCACACGTGCGGGGGCGTGTTGAGAGTGTTTGTCCCACATTGAAATGTTAAGGGACCTAGCCTGGGTTTATAAGGAGTTGGGCAACTCCCCCCATTGCCAATTGGTTTTGGGGTGGAACCTCAATTTCCTTCATGGTATCAGAGCCCCCACTGGGCCTGAGAAAAGAAGCCGCAGCTTTTGAGTGATTTCCAAACACACAGAGAGAGAGAAGAAGATGACCTCCGAAGGAAATTTTGTGCAACCATCCATTCCACGTTTTGATGGTCATTTTGACCATTGGAGCATGCTTATGGAAAATTTTCTTCGAAGCAAAGAGTATTGGAGTCTGATTGAAACCAGTTATGAAGAGCCGATGACAGGAGCACGACCTCTATCAGAAGGGCAGCAGAAAGAGTTAGAAGCATTGAAGCTCAAGGACCTCAAGGCCAAGAACTATCTTTTCCAAGCGATAGATAGAACTATTCTAGAGACGATCTTGGAGAAGGATACATCAAAGAAGATCTGGGAGTCCATGAAAAAGAAATATGAAGGCAATGCTAGAGTGAAGCGCTCGACTCTTCAAGCCTTGAGAAGAGACTTTGAAACTCTCGAAATGAAGGTTGGTGAAACAATTGCTGATTATTTTGCTAGAGTCATGTCAGTAGCAAACAAGATGAGAGTGTATGGGGAGGCTATAACTGATGTTACAATTTGTGAGAAGATTCTTAGATCCCTCACCGAAAAATTTAATTATATAGTCTGTTCGATTGAGGAGTCTAGGGATATGGATGCACTCACTATTGATGAGCTTCAAAGCTCGCTCATTGTGCATGAGCAAAAGTTTCACAGGAGCAGTGGCGTTGAGCAAGCTCTGAAGGTGACAACTGATGAAAGAGTTGGAGGCAGAAGTCGTGGAAGAACCAATTACAGAGGAAGAGGTCGTGGAAGAGGAGGTCAGGCATTCAACAGAGCTGAGGTGGAATGTTTCAAGTGTCACAATCTTGGACATTTCCAGTATGAGTGTCCAAAGTGGGATAAGGAAGCCAATTACACAGAAGTGAATGAAGAGGATGAGATGCTTTTGATGTCATATGTTGAATCACATGAGGTGAAACGGAATGATGCATGGTTCCTTGACTCGGGGTGTTCCAATCATATGTGTGGAAATCGAGGTATGTTCACCAATCTAGATGAGAGCTTTCTACACTCAGTTAAATTGGGAAACAATAGTAGAATGAATGTGGTTGGAAAGGGAAATGTGAAGCTGCTGTTGAATGGAGTTAACCATGTTGTCCATGAAGTGTACTATGTTCCAGAGCTCAAAAATAATCTCTTGAGCATAGGACAACTTCAAGAAAGAGGCTTGGCAATATTGATTAAAGGGGGAGTCTGTAAAATCTATCATCCGATGAAGGGCTTGATTATTCAGACTGAGATGAGTGTAAATAGAATGTTTATACTGCTAGCTCAGACTCCAGTCCCTACAAATGCTCAGCCAGAAAGATGTCTTCATACAAGCTCTCAAGATCTCTCTTCCCTTTGGCATCGACGATATGGCCACTTGAGTCACAAAGGTTTGAGAACCTTGCAAAACAAGAAGATGGTTCATGGACTTCCTCAGTTTCAAGCTTCAAACACAACATGCATGGATTGCATTAATGGCAAACAGCACCGAGATGACATACCAAAGATAAGTACGTGGAGAGCAAGTCAGCCATTGGAGCTCATTCATGCAGACATTTGCGGGCCTATTTCCCCTATATCCAACAGTGGCAAGAGGTACACACTATGTTTTATTGATGATTATAGTCGTAAATCATGGGTATATCTGTTGGCAGCAAAGTGTGAGGCACTGAATTGCTTCAAGATTTTCAAAAAGATGGTGGAGAAAGAGAAAGGATTGTTTGTCAAGTGTTTGCGGACAGATAGAGGGGGTGAATTCACTTCAAATGACTTCAATGATTTTTGCAAACAAAGTGGAATCAAAAGACAATTAACCACTGCATATACACCACAACAAAACGGCGTAGCTGAGAGGAAAAATCGAACCGTGATGAATATGGTCCGTTCCGTGTTGTCTGATAAGAGGATTCCGAAAACATTTTGGCCGGAGGCTGTGAATTGGACTTTCTATGTTCTGAATAGGTGCCCGACATTGGTAGTGAAGAATGTCACACCACAAGAGGCATGGAGTGGAGTAAAACCCTCAGTTGAGCATTTTCGGGTCTTTGGATGCCTAGCTCATGTTCACATTCCAGATGCAAGAAGAGGTAAATTAGATAATAAAAGTTTTTCTTGTGTCTTACTGGGAGTTAGTGAGGAGTCCAAGGGGTATAGATTGTTTGATCCTATAGCTAGAAAAATTGTTGTGAGTAGAGATGTTATTTTTGAGGAAGAAAAAGAGTGGGATTGGGGAGTGAATTATGAGGCGCAAATCTTGTTAGACTTGGAGTGGGGAGAGAATGAAGAAAACAATGAGGGTGAAGAGAGGGTGAGTGAAAATGGAGATGAAGATGGCAATGGTGATAGAGGGGAAAGAAGTGAGAGTGAGGGCAGTGAAGAAGCACAGGGTAGAGAAGTAGGAAATTCAAATGGGCCTGATGAGAATGAAGGGAGAGTGAGACGTGCTCCTCCTTATTTGAATGATTATGTTAGTGGAGAAGGTTTGAGTGAAGATGAGGCACACGTGGCACAAGTTGTGGCAACTGAAGATCCTTTTCATTTTGAAGAAGCAGTGAGGAATGTAAAGTGGAGACAAGCTATGGACAGTGAGATCAACTCCATTGAAAAAAACAAGACATGGACATTAACTGAGTTGCCTGCTGGAGCTAAAAAGATCGGTGTCAAGTGGGTTTACAAGACCAAGTACAATGAGCATGGGGAGATTGACAAGCATAAGGCACGCTTAGTAGCCAAAGGCTACTCACAGAAGCATGGCATAGACTACACAGAGGTCTTTGCACCAGTGGCAAGGATGGACACGGTGAGAACGATCATTGCTTTGGCAGCACAAAATGGTTGGAAGATTTTTCAGTTGGATGTCAAGTCAGCATTCCTTCATGGAGAGCTAAGTGAAAATGTTTACGTTGAGCAACCAAGAGGTTACGAGAAGAAAGGCAAGGAGCATTTGGTCTACAAGCTACACAAGGCTTTGTATGGATTAAAACAAGCTCCACGAGCTTGGTTTAGTCGGATCGAAGCACATTTCATCAATGAAGGCTTCCAGAGGTGTGACAGTGAGCAAACTTTGTTTACAAAGAGGAACAGAGAAGGAAAGATTATCATTGTAAGTATCTATGTTGATGATTTAATTTTTACTGGTGATGATGAGGATATGATGTCTGAGTTCAAGAGTTCTATGTTAAGAGAATTTGATATGTCTGATTTGGGAAGCATGAGATTTTTCCTTGGCATCAAAGTACTTCAAAGAGCAGATGGTATCTTTATATGTCAAAAAAGGTATGCACTGGAAATTCTGAAAAGATTTGGGATGTTGGAAAGCAATGAGGTGAATAGTCCGATTATTCCAGGCTTTAAGATTAGTAAGGATGAAGATGGAATCACTGTGGATGAGACGTACTTCAAGCAAATGGTGGGAAGCTTGATGTACCTTACTGCCACAAGACCAGACATGATGTTTGTCACCAGTCTCATAAGCAGGTATATGGCAAAACCAACTGAGCTTCATCTACAAGCTGCGAAGAGAGCTCTTCGATATCTAAAGGGGACTGTGAATTATGGCATTCATTACAAGAGAAGTGGAGATGGTAAATTGCTTGCTTTCACGGATAGTGATTATGCAGGAGATATGGAAGATAGGAAGAGTACAAGTGGCTATGTGTTCTTGCTAAGTTCTGGTGCTGTGTCATGGAGTTCGAAAAAACAGCCAATTGTTACGCTATCTACTACGGAAGCAGAGTTTGTAGCAGCTGCAGTGTGTGCGTGTCAAGCAATTTGGATGAAAAGGGTATTGAAGGAGCTCGGGCATGGTGATGAGGTCTGTACTCATATCAAGTGTGATAATAGCTCAACCATTAAGCTTTCAAAGAATCCTGTGATGCATGGTCGCAGCAAACATATCGATGTAAGGTACCACTTCTTGAGGAATCTTACAAAGGAGGGTTCGATTGCTTTGGTTCATTGTGGGAGTGATGATCAAGTGGCAGATGTAATGACCAAACCACTGAAGGTTGATGCATTTCAGAAGCTTCGGAGTATGTTGGGAGTTTGTGAAATTGCTGATGTAAACTAAATGCTTGATGGCAGTTAGTTTAAGGGAGGGAATGACGGGTTTGGGATTCCTTATTAGTATAGGATTCTCAGATATTTAGGTTTGTTTTCTGTTTCAAATAAGTCCCTATTATGTAGGGAGACTTGTTTACTGTTTTCCTTATGCACGTTACCACGTTTCTGTTAGTGTGAATCGTGGGCTGTATTTCAGCTGTTTGTTAGTTTATGTAAGGCTATATAATAGCCAAAGGTTGCTGTTCAATAATAAGTCATTCAATCCAGTTCTTGCGTTTGAGTTATTTGCTTTCTTGTTCCCATTCTCAACAGTTTTGGTTGCTAATCCATGCTATTAGAATTGTTCTCATAAGAGTTCATTCCAACTAACAAAACAGAATGTATTGTGGAATCTTTTAGGTGGAGTTTTGTTTTGTTTAGATTATATATAATCTAACCATGTTGCACCTTGATCAATTACCAACCAAGTTAAGTAGCCAATATTAGCGTAGCTTTTAGCACTTGGGAGTCAGCACATATGTAGCTTTGGAAGTGTACTGTATTTATTTATGTTTATGCCAGCAATTTACAGATAGGATCTTCTCTTTTGAATTGTCTTATTATGCATGAGGACTGTACTGCCCTGTTTTGCTTAACAGAAATGCTTCTTTGGATGATGATGATGATGATGATGGTGCATATACTTTAGCCTCAGAATTTTGCTTTAATTTATGTGAATTTTTTTGCTATATATGCATTTTCCTTGAGAATTTCTCCTACATTATGCATGATTAATTGCATGGCTTTATTTTGCTTTTGTCTAATTGTAAGCCAATGGGGGAGTGTACATAATGCGAGTGCAACCTAGTTCTACAACCATAGATTAATTGAGTTCGTAGACAGTATAGAACTAATGTCATCATGTGCATTGAATGGAATCTTAAGGAAGGAGAAAAGGGAAATTGTTCTTGTGTCGTGAATTTCATTGTGTTATATTGATTGGCTTAACCTTGGATATATGTACAAGTTTTTTAATTTTGTTTCATGTATTATGATTAGATATGCATAGAAGAAGAGTTGTGTTATTTGTATTGGCAAGGCAACTGCATGTACAAAAAAATTGTGATGGGCACAATGGTGTTGTTACATTTGTGTGTTTTTATGCATAGATATCGGAAGAAAAGAAAAGTTCTTGGTAATCACGCATCAGTTAGGCATGACACTCGTTTGAGTGTATTAGATAGCTAGATTCATAATTTCAAGTGACATACAATGTGTCAATGAACTCCAAATGGATAGGAGGACAGTTGGTGTGCTGTGTAATTTACTTTATACTCATGGGAGGTTGAAAAATGATGGATTGGTGCCTGTGGAGGAGCAAGTGTGTATCTTTCTACATATACTTGCTCACGATGTAAAGAATCGTCCAATGTAAGATATGTTCCAACGTTCAGGAGAGACTGTTAACAGTTCAATTCGGTTTTAAATGGAGTGTGTACAAGGCCACCTACTAAAAGCACCAGAACCTGTGTATTTGAATATTTAATGAATGGAGGGAAAATACGGGTTGTTAATCATTAGGTTAATTATGTGTGTTTGAATATTTTTGGAATTTATAATTTTATGAATTTTGATTTTATTAGAAAATACCTTTTTATATTTATTTTATTGGAGTATTTGTTGCTTTTATTTTCGTTTTTGCATAATTGTTAATTTTCACGTAAAAAAATATAGTTTAATTCAATTTTATAAAAAATAAATCTCAAAATAGCATATTTTAACTTAATCCAACTACATAATCCTGTTTAACACCAAGCATGGGATTGGATTAGTGTTATCTACTCCAATCCAATGCAATCCAATCTAATCCAATCCCACTACTACATAATCCAATCCAATCCTGGCAAACAAACAGGCCCTAAGTTTCTGAATTAATTTTAGATTTTAGTGCTGATTTGTTGTCGTTTCATGTGATTTGGTTCAATAATAATAATAATAATAATAGTTGTTCAGCATGTCTTCCATTTTTGCACTGAACCAGTTGAGATAGGGGCTCTGGGTTCCATGTTTACATAGTTGAGAGGCTAATTTACTTTTGGGTTTGTCTTAGAGTGCACTTTTCTTTTGTTTTTTTAGATGGGTTTGTGTAATTTGATAGGATTTAGTCCTTTATTTTGTTTCTTTGAAGATTTGAAATTGCTTGAATAGAAAACAAATGTTAACCATGAAGTCTGGACCTTGATTTTAACTAATCCTCACTTGGCTTTTATTTCATTAGCTGTTTACAAATAATATATTTTTGTCATCGTTTTTAACAGAGTCTTCTTGGTACAAAAAGGATAGTGATATTCCTGATACTTAATGAATCATTCATCCTATTGGCTAAGTTAGCTAAGACTTGGGTTTTAAGTTTTTGAACTACATTTAATGGAGTGCATTCTAAATAATTTCTGTCATTGTATTGGAAGTAGGTTTTGTAAGAAACACAAGAGGTATGGCTTTGACAAACTTCATCCTGACTGTCGCTGGTGTAAGTGCGGTGGTTCTTCTGCTGAGGAGTGATGTGAAGCAATCGGCTACCATCTTCAGGCGCAATGTCAAACTTGGACATGGATTATTGCCAAAGATACCACCTAAGTATGATCTTGAGGACTCGATGAATTGTGATACGAAATTTCATGTTTATTATCATGGCAACAATTTCCTCTGTTTTCTTTTGCATTTCATGACACTTTAATTTTACTTAATGGATTTTTTATTTCAGAATCACCAAGGAACTGGAATCAAAAGTTTCACCAAAGGAGATCCCCAAGGAGGACAAGCACTAGTGCAATATGATGCACATCCTCAGTTGTTCACAACCGTTGGCTATCCTTTTCTTTAATATAAAATGTTTGATGGCGTTTCTTTAGGAATAAGTCTTTGATCAATGCCTGGATTTTCTGTTCATATCTTGTTTTCGGTTTTTAGATTTACAGATAATTAGCTAGTGATTACTGAGAAAGCTGTAGTTTGTTAATCCCAGGTACCCCTTTTTATATCAGCTCTGTATTTTTGTAACTAGTCATACGCATAGTTACCTCAGCTGTTGTGAGTTTATGTTGCGAAGAGATTTTGGTATACCATAGAAGCCTTACCAAGCTTTTCTATAAAAGCCTTTCTATCATGTCCAGTGCACAAGATAGAAGGCCTGCCAAGCTTTTTCCTAAATTTCAGTACTGAATGTGGTTAGGTGAAAGCATTTGGCACCTAATTGCCTGGTTGAGAAAGAAAGAAAAAGGTCAAATTTGGCCTTTAATTGAATAGTCTGATTTCTAAATGCTTTCTCTTTAGCTCAGCTCCATGTGTCATACGATTGCCGGACTTTAACCTATTTTTGTGTTTCTGTACAAAATTCATTCGAATGTACTCAATACCCGGAAGTTCTCCCAACAGAGTAAAAGGCACCAGCTGATATTACTTTGCAGTTGTTTTCAATTTTTTTTTTGTTGCTAAAATGAATTGAATTGAGAAATCTTCAGTTCTAAATCTTGCTTTCTTTTACTTTTAGGTTCATAAAGTGCTTACTAATCAATTTTTACCTCTGTTTCAGTTAATATCATGCTAGAAAAAACCAGAAATCTCTGTCATGAAAGCTTGCCCGATCTTGGGTTTCTTAGCGCGATCTTGGGTTTCTTAGTCCAATCTTGATGTTTCTAGCCCGATCTAGGGCAAAGTCTTAAGAAACGCCTTTACAAGCGTAAAGTAGAATATTGAAGTCTTTAGTCATACAAGGCATTAAAAAGAACTAATCTAATATAGTTCCCCGCTCATAACACAATGACTTAATTAAAAGTTCAGATCATCAAGCGCCAATCACTAAAATCAAATAACAGATTAATCATATATCTTTCTATTAGGCTTAGCCAAGTTTCTTGGGTTAATCGTTTCATTAGTCCTTGAATTTAGACATGATTTGCATTTGAGTACCTCAATTTCCAAAATAGTTTATGTGGTCATTTAATTTTAGTTTCGTTCGGACAAATGGTCATACCGTCAATTTTGTTAACTTTTTTATTAAATGCAGGGGTAAAATGGTATTTTTGTATCAAAATTGATTAAAATATGAATAACAAATTAAAATTAAACTCTCTCTCTCTCTCTCTCTCTCCCAATTTCTACTCTCTCAAAACTTGATTTTTTTTTTTTTTTTGGTTTATCATTTTGCCCCTGCATTTAACATAAAAGTGTGATCCACAGAGGAGAGGGCAGAACACTATTTACACAGTGTGTCTGGTTCCACTCTCTCTTCCTGGGGTGAACATATTTTTTGGCACGCCAGTGAGACTACGTTGTGCATGGTCAGAAAGACTAGAAGAAAAGTTTACATGGAGGACACAAATCTCAATCCCACGGAAACAGCTTCACAGGGGAACATGGATAAAGAATCTGTCAATTCAGACAGCCAAATACAATCTTTTGCTGAATACGTGGCAGCTGAACGCATGCTCAAGACTCTCATCGAGAGTTTGAATAGAAATTTGAATACTAACTTTCTGCAAATCGCAGTAGTTCTAAAGCTGAGTCTAGACTGGCTTTTTCTCTTGAAAATAGAAAAACATAAGCTAACATCAACAACATGGCGAATCAACTGGCGCTTGGACATCACAGTCCTCGCAGTGATGGCCTCGCTTCAAGAATCCCAGGAATGCCTGTGGAAATGAGAGGATTCACTCCGAGGCAAACCAGTGGTCACAGTAATTCTTCACCTCCTCAACAAACGATTTTTCCTACTCCACGAGTGAATACTTTAGCTTTTCTTGTGGTAACAACTGTGGCGTATCCAAACAATGGCAATTTAAATAGGCTCATCTAATTTGGGCCACCTTAGGCCACCCAAGAACTCAAACTCAAAATATCCCTCAAACCTTTCCCAACCAAATAAAATGAAAGACCCAAAATTTGGGAAAACCCAAATTTAGACCCAAATATGGGTTCAAGTATTGCATGGACCCAACACTATTCAATGGAGCCCACGTTGAGGTGACAGAGCTCATGTGCTTCTGAAAACCACTGGGACCTGCGCTGGGACCAACTTTGATGGGCTTGTCTGTGGCATGGGCCACGTGTCGGCACTAGGGGAGAGAGTCGTTGCAATTTGGCTGTCTCCTTTTTATTTTTTATTTTTTATATTTTATAATTTCTTTTTAATTTTTAAAAAGCAAATAGTATCACTGGCCCACATGCTGGCTGTTTCCAGCTCAAAGAGACGTTGGAATTCAAATAATATTTTTTATTATTATTTAAAATTCTAATAGTAACTTTAAAGTAACGATCTAGATTAAATCTAAGCTATTTTAATGGTAAAAAAAGAAAGATCCAACGGCTGAAATTTAAATCCAACGGTCAAAATAATATTTTAAATTAATCTAGATAAGATCCAACCCCAAAACTCACTCCAAACTCTATAAATACCCATTCATTTCTCAAATAATCTACCAAAAATATTTTATCTATTTCTCAATTTATATTTCCTTTGTCAATCTCATCAATCTCCTTTCATTCTTGTTGAAGATGTCCACAAAACCTCAAAGAGGTGTGAATTGGAGGCCTGAAGAAGATGAGGCATTGTGCAAAGGGTGGGTTTCTGTCAGTGAAGATGGGTCTATTGGCACCAATCAAGCAAGCAACACATTTTGGAATTGTGTATATCAAAAGTTTCTGAAAAATGATCCGGGCATTAGTGGACCCAAGCGACGAACATATCAAGCCATTACTTCTCGGTTCAAGACTATCAACCAATAATGTTCTCTTTGGAAGGCATGCTTGACTAAGGTCAATACGGACCCACAAAGTGGCTCAAATTTACATGATATGGTAAGTAACCATTCTTATTAAAGCTTTAAATTTATATTTGTAATTTTATTCAACTCCAAACTTAAATTTATTTTTTATGCGTAGGATGTGTATGCAAAAACAATATTTCTTAATGATAATAAGCTTCCAAATAGGCCTTTCAAGTTGTACCATGCTTGGGAAATCTTAAAAGATTGCCAAAAGTGGAACGATATAAATGAGTCTCCCGCACAACGTTCTTCTGGAGCTAGTACAAGTATGGTGAATTTGGATAACGATGCAGACGAAATCACCATGCCTAGTCCAAGGCCTGAGGGGCGAGATAAACAAAAGGCTACAAAAAAAAAAAGGGAAGATGGCTGACCCTTCTCAACAAAAAAGGGATAAGTACTTGGAAACTTTGGTGGAGCAAGGTATTGCTTTCGAGGATGATAGGAGACGAAAGCTCAACATATTGGACAAGTTTGTCCAAGATCAAGCTAATGCTTATGCGTATCAGAAGTAACAAGATACGGAAGCCCAAGAACAAAAAATAATGTCCATGGACGTGTCTAAATTTACTCCAAGAAAGAAGAAGTATTGAGGGGATAAACAAGATAAAATTATGCAAGAACATGCAGGGGGTCAACAGTCTACAGTTAATCCTGAAGATAACTCAGGGGACTATTATCCAAGCCCCCACGATGGTGGTTATTAGTTTATTCCTATTGGCATTTATGTATGGTGAATTTGAAGTATTGTGTGTTTTCTTTTATAATTATGTTGTGTGTTTTCTTTTGAAATAAAATTATATTTGTGGAATTTTAATTTTTTTTAGGTCAAATTGTTCAAAAAATTTAATTATGAAGTTATTTAAAAAGATTGAATGAAGAAAAGTTATCCATAAAAAAAAAAAAATAGACTTAAACCATTCTTAAACAATTTAATTAAGTTGCGGACTTAAAATTTGAGTCCGGAAGGTTGGGAGAAAAACAATTTGAGTCCAGGCAAAATCCAAATAGTCACTTTTTGGAGGGGAGAAGTTCGGATTTAGCCCCTCATGGGTTGGAGAAGGCCTTATTGACCTATTACAAAAGAAAACTGAAAACCCATTCACCAAATCACTTGAATTATGATATCCTAATTATTAAAGTTGATTTATGATATCCTTATTATTTAAGTTTGGGTTATTTGTAGCAATGGTCCCTCAACTATACTCGGAGTTACATTTTGGTCACTAAACTCCAAAAGTAGTTACAGAGGTCACTCAATTAGGTGTTGTGTTGCACCATTAGTCCCTACCATTAGAGAGACTTGATGGTAAGGACTAATAGTGCAACATAACACCTAATTGAGTGACCTTTGTAACTATTTTTTGGAGTTGAGTGACCAAAATGTAACTCCGAGTATAGTTGAGGGACCATTGCTACAAATAACCCTTATTTATTTATTTTTTGTTATTTTGTTTTTATAAATATTTGGAATGAATTTTCAATTTTACCCATGGATTTAACGGAAAAATAGATAGACTTGATGAAAGGGACTAGTAATGCAACACCATCATAATTGGGGGACCTCTGCAGCTATTTTTGGAGTTGAGTGACCAAATTGTAACTACGGGTATAAATCCGGGACCATTGCTACAAAAAATCCTTTAAATTTATTATTTATTTTTATCACCATACACTAACTTTTCTTATAGGAAATTAGATTTTCCCTCTTGTAATTCATTTTTGTCTACTTGCAACCCATCATATTAATTTTTCAGATGCACTTTAATTTTTACTTTTTCCCCAATTCTTTTGCAGCAAGCTAGATTAATTGTGGAAGGTCATTACTTTATATAGGGTGTGACCGGCATTTTGACATAGTGGCTCTGGCTGTGAAGGTATAATTGTCGCCGGGATAGGTCTATCCCATCAAAGTTTGCCAGGATAAGTCTATCCCATTAAAGTTCGTTGAGCCACCTTATTACATTCTATGGAGCTATATCGCCATCTCACCAGAGAGAAAGAATGTGCAAGGCACTTAGCTTCTTTAAAAAGGTGACCTTCCACACATTTAAATCCTCCCCATCTTTCTCAAGAGCAGTAATAATATATTGTGCATCTGCTTCCACTTCAATAGTCCCGACAAAATTTCGGCGGGAAAGGTCTATCGATTGTTTTTTATATAAGACAGAGAAATATCAGGCGGTGTTACTGCCATATTCACAAGGGACGTTTTCAGTGATGAAAATTGAGATCAAACAGGTCAATAATGGTATAAGAGGGCTCTAAATCCTGTTGGCTTTGATGAAAATTGTGTTGTGTATTCATTTATCTTGGACAAAGGAGAGAACATGTAGCACAAAAGCAAATTAGAACACAACAATTTATGTATAGAGAACATTAATTAGTTCTTTCTACTTCTTGGATAAAGGAAGAGGTGCCAAGGACGATGTAGCGCAACCAAGAGCCTTTGTCACGCCAGTAATTGTGGGCTTGACATTAGAACACATAGAGGTAAGAGGGCCTTTGTTTCCACCGTAGGTGAGATCAATGTCAGTCAACTCCACATTCTCACACGGTATGCCCGTGGTACATACAAGCTTGATTGCAAGTGGAGAGAAAGATGAGCCCTTAATGTTCTTGAAGCTGACATTGTTGATCTTAACTTTTGACGGAGGCTTTTGTTCACACTGAGTATATGGGCAGTACAATTGGTCTATGAGGATAGGGTTACTGACATTAACCATGATAATATCCTCATAGTGTATACCCGAGGCAGTGCTAGGGGAAGGAGAATCTGGAAATGTTTTGATTCTCACACCGTTCTCCGTATTAGTCAGGGTGCAATTCTTAACTATGATCCCAGTCACATCCTTTTCTTCCTTATATTTTCCAAGGCTTCCAATGCTTATTCCATGGCCTGGCCCACAAGTAACATCAGTCACTGTGATTTCGTGGGAGTCATCACCAATAGAAATACAGTCATCCCCAGTTCCAATCTTTGAATGAGTAATGTTGATAGCAGTCGAAGCCCCGATATGGATTCCATCTGTGTTTCTGCTCTCGTCAGGTGCTGTGATGGTAAGCTGTTGAAATGTAGTATGGTTGCACCGGAAAACATGCATGTGGAAAAATTTGCTGTTAAGTGAAGTTATGTCCTGAACTTTGGAATTTGTGAGGAATTCGAACCGCAGATTAACGGGAAGAGGTTTGCAATTTTTGTTTTTGTGGCAGTCATTTTGATTCCAAGAAAGTGCTCCTTGGCCATCAAAAGTCCCACCACCTGATAAGGTGAGCATGTCAATATACTGAAAACCAACCCAAGTATCCGGTCTTGTGAGTTGGCTAGCATCTGCTGGAGCCTCCAATGTGCCTTGAACTTGCATCTCAATAGGAGCCTTACAGGGGCCTCTGAAAGTTGCTTCTTTTAACTTGTATGTCCCGCTCGGAACAACAACTTTACTCGCGGATGGCGATGCACATGCATCACTCCAAGCTTTGGCTAAGGCCGTACTGACATCAGAGCCAGGCTTTGCACCGTATGTTGCACTCGTCACGTCAAACACACTAGCATGAGCTTTAGGTGTAGATGCTAACAATAAGCACAAAAGCATTGCCAAGAAACTTAATTTCATAGCCATCTTGATTTTCCTTCTACTTTGTTATTTTATTCTCTGTTTTTTTTTTTTTTTTTCCTTTGGAAGGGTGATGCAATTCCATTTTGAGTTGAGGCCAATTTATAGTCCGATTGGGAAGGCTCAACACCATCAAACTATCCAACCAATCACTAACTATTTTTATACACAGTTGCATGCTATTTTTATAATTAGTAAGCTGTTTAGCCTTGAGAATATTCATCCCCAAATCTCTATCTAGAATGTGCTAAGCTGTTTGTAGTACTGCTTCCTCCTCCACACCCCGCAATATATGTATATTCCAAAAAAGGAGGACCAAAACCATGCATACACACCTAGATAGAGTTAACAAGATCAATAGGAAAAGGCCATGCCTACACTTATGGCGCATCTATGTATATACTTTTTCTAATATCATCCAACTAGAAAGTGCCTCATCTTAACAACTTTAATTCATCTACTTGGCTTAAATAATCCATTTGCACCATTGTGGTGGTTAGTTCATCTATTTTTTATCATACCCTTTTTATTTTTCTTATAATCCATAGGTTTTGCTTGCTATCCACCGGTGACATTGATCTCACCTACAAAGGAAACAAAGACCCTCTTACCTCTCAATGTTAATATCAAGCCCACCATTACTTGTGTGACAAAAGCCCTTGCCTGTGCTACCTATGCTGGGTTAAAGAAATGGAAAGTACTAAAGATAAATGGTTGTGTTCTTTGATGTTATTTTAATAATTTTCTTGTTTTCCTACTTATCTGTAATGAGCTATTATATATATGTATTTGTATATGCACATATGTGATAGGTGGAAGATTGTTATGAAATCAATATCTTTTGCTCAAGTTTCAGCGGGTTGATTACAGTTTGAATCTTTTGGTTTTAGGAAAGTGCGATGGAATATGTAATTCATATGCTTACAAATGGGTTGAACTTTATTTTCTTGCATAAAGAAGTATGTGTGGCTTGATCCCCTCAGTAAGGGTACTTGGGCAACCTATGCTAACCTTGGTGCAGCTGCAAGTGTTTGATTGTTTGTTATGTTCAGTTTTGTAAAGTTGATTGTGCTGAATGCTCGGGACTATTTGAGTTTGCTGTGCATGTGCCTTTTTGAAGGGAGACTGCCGGTTTTCAGATTGAAGTCAAACCCTAAATCAGTTTTTGGATTAGTGCAAGAAGCATATTTTGGTCATTCGTGCCTGACACCTGCCAGGGGGTGGACAAAACCGGGTTTGACACGAATTCCAAAGTCGAATTTGGGTCGGGTCCTGTCATCGCAATGATTCATTCATGGCTTCTTTCCATTTTGAGTCTTCTAGTGCTTCAGTCACACTACTGGGGACATATATCTTCCAACTGCTCCACAAAGTATACATGTGACTCTAATAATCTTCTTAGATATATATAATTATTGATTGTGCATTTTCCTTTTGCTTTAACATCAGCTTCGTACTGTAATCAAGGTTTACCACGATTCTTTCTTTCTGGAAGTTGGTATATAGGGGTATTTGCATCCTTTATGTTTTTTGAAATCAAATCATCATGGTATATTTCATTAGTGTTATTAGTTTCAGGAGGAGATGTTACCTAAACGACTTCTTCCGAAGGTAATTGGTGTGGTACTAAAGCTGAATGTGGGTCCGAATTGGGCAAAATCTCAAAAAACAGTTCAACTTCCTCTAAATGATTTTGGCAGCGTGGAGTTGATCGATCATTTTTCACTGGTGACTGGTTGTTTTGACACAGAGGCTTAATATTCGGGAAAGGAGGGCAAAGCGACCGGTCGTTTTGACATAGTGGCTCTGGCTGTGAAGGAATAAAAGGGGGTGACTGGCGACGTATATTTGCCGGGATAGGTCTATCCCATCAAAGTTCGCCGGGATAAGTCTATCCTGTTAAAGTTCATTGGGCGAGGTTTATCCCGACAAAATTCGCTGAAACATGTCTAGTGTAGGTTCAGTTACGTCATACTAACCCAAGACTGAGAGTGAAACCTAAATCGTAAAGCCCTAGGTCGAGTTACGTGATTATCGAAGCCTAATTGAGTCCTAAGTGCCCTACAATAGATTTACAGCTAGCGTTTAAGGCTTGCGAACGATTTTGGAACAAGTTCGGACAAGTTCGAAAGCTAGGATTTTTGGCTCGAGACTTGGATTTAGAGTTTGGAGATTAAAATTCAAATTTTTAGAATTTTTAAATAATTGAAACTATTTTGGAAATAATTTTAAATTCCACAAAATTATTTAAGATAATTAAATATAATTAATTTGTATTTATTAAGTAATTTTTATGAAATTAATTGAAATATTGAAATATTAATTCTTCACTGAATAGTATCGCCGCGCGGCTATTATCCAACTAGAAAGTGCCTCATCTTAACAACTTTAATTCATCTACTTAGCTTAAATAATCCATTTGCACCATTGTGGTGGTTAGTTCATCTATTTTTTACCATACTCTTTTTATTTTTCTTATAGTCCAGAGGTTTTGCTTGCTATCCACCAGTGACATTGATCTCACCTACAATAGAAACAAAAGCCCTCTTACCTCTCAATGTTCTAATGTCAAGCCCACCATTACTCGTTTGACGAAAACCCTTGCCTGTGCTACCTATGTTGGGTTAAAAAAGTGGAAAGTACTAAAGATAAAGTGTTGTGTTCTTTGATTTTTTTAATTTTTTAATTTTGTGGTGCGTGTACCGGTCTTTTTTCTTCGCTCAGATACCTTCACATGTTCTGAGCAATAAAAATTCTAATATATTTAATATTTGCAAATAAATTGCTTGTGTTAAAGCATACATTCACTAATTCATCATTGTCCATATAATGCGTCAGTTTCTACTTTAAATACTTTTCTTGGCCTACAACCAATCTGATGCCAACAAGAGAGCATTATTTTTCCCCATGCTTGGCCAATTGAAGCTGGGATTAGTATGCCAGCTTGATTTTGATCCTTCCATTATATTAATTGAAGATTATCAAACAAACTGAATATATATATATATACCAATTTATTCTCTCATTCAGACGTCTGCATCATGCAAGCGCCATTGTAAATAAGGAGTATACTTTTAAAATAAATTAATATTTAAAGGGTGGCTATACTTGTTATATATTCCAATATTTTTAAAGTCTAGTCGCTCGGCTATACTATTAAAATGTACGCCACCCGCCTATACTGCATAAAGTGGTTTTCTTTTTTTAATTAAGTGATATCTTACCCTTTTTAAATTACTTTAATTATTATTTATTTAGTTTAGTGAATAATTAGTATTGAAATATTTTACTAATTTCAAAAATTATTTAATAAATTTCAATTAATTATTGTAAATTATTTTGTGGACTTTGTTTTTTATTTTATTTTGTACAAAAGTAGTTTATTTAGTTTAATATGTTCGAATATTTTAATCATATAGCCGTGCAGCTATACTGTTAAAATGTACTAATATTTAAAGAGTATAGCCCCCCTGCTGTACTACATAAAATGTTTTTCTTTTTTGTAATTAAGTAATATCTTACTATTTTTCAATTACTTTAATTATTATTTATTTAGTGAATAATTGGTATTTAAATATTTTACTAATTTCAAAAATTACTTAATAAACTGTAATTAATTATTTTAAATTATTTTGTGGACTTTGTTTTTTAATTTATTTTGTACAAAATTAGTTTATTTAGTTTAATATTTTCAATGAAGTACTATCTTAGCCTTATTTAATGATTTGACGAATTGGGCTTTCATCTGACCTGCAGACCAGTGACTTGATTAGGTTAAGATGATTGAAGTGAGGAAGAAGAAGAAGAAAATGAGCAATAGTAGAGAAGAGAAAATTTTAGCCAAAGAGAGAGAGCAAGAGAGCGACACCAAATAAGAGAAGAAGAAGAAAAAAAAGGGAATGGGAATCTATCCAGTGAATCAATTCCCAGAATCTTCGCACAAATGCCCACATATTTAAAATTTAAAACAAACCTAGAACTTGACACAAAAAAACTTCAAGATAATTGGGTTTGTTGAAAACCCATTTTAAGCCTGGTTTTGGGGCAAGCGAGTAAGGAATCGTTGGAATAATCGTAGTTCATAATGTGTCTCTGACTCTGCGTCCTTTCACAAAATGAAACAATTCGGCAATTAGAGAAATCTGAAATTTAGTATTTTTTGTAACCTATTTTGATTTCCTCTAGGCGACAAGACAACATAAGAGTATGTATTTTTTTTTTTTTTGACAAGAGAGTACGTATATTAGTTAGAATTGGATATGTAAAGAGTGCTGTTATTTCCAGCCCTTGTTCTATTTTCCTATCTATCTTATCTTCAATTTTTTAAAGATAAATTTAACCCTTTGTAAAATGACTTCTAAGGACTTAGGAAACATTTATCCAATAAGTTAGACAATCCACAGGCACCTTCACTCTCGACTTAGTAACCCGACCAATTACCCATTCTCCCAATCCCCTACAAAATTCGTACCTCTTAAGTTTCTTCTATCTTCAATTCTTGCAAATTACAAAAGAAGACTCATCAGAGGAGGAAAACAAACTGGAAATACGTACAGTAAAGAAAAATATATTCAAAACTCATCCAAAACTAATGCCATGGAACAAATTGATACTCCCAAGTCTCCAGTTCACCCACACCACACCCCCACACAACCCAACCACAACCCCACACAACCCAACCACAACCCCCCCTCCTCTCCCCCCCCACCCCCAACAAAAAAACAAAAACAATATTTGGACAAGGGAGTGGAAATAGCAACGCTTTATGTAAATATGGTTCTTCCTTTCTCTCTCATTGCCTTAAATAGTTAAGTGAAATATAGCTATTAATTTTTCCTTTCGCCAAAGAACTATGTATTAATGAAAACCCACAACATGCTAATGTTTTAATAAAGTACTTTCATAGACATAGGCTTAACTAAGTTGGCTAGAGAAGATGCGCTCAGTGGTGGATTCAAGAAATTCCATTCCGGGGGTCAATGTATAAAAGGTAAAAAAATTCATACAAAATATGTTGAAGAATATAAGTCTCACATCGGAAACTTAACTAAATAAAATACAACATATAATGAATGGTTCCACCACTAATATCACAAAGGCCTTTTGTGATAAAACCTCACACTTATTGGGCTTTGTAGGTGGTTAAGTTGGGGACAATATCGGTGTTGCTAGTAGTGGACTGTTGGCCCATCTCTCTAAAATTTAACATAGTATCAGAGCGGGTTAAATGATTAGGCCTGAAATATTGAGCATTTACCCTTACCCCTCACCCAATATGTGGTGTTCACATGTTGGGCTTGAAACCCTTACCCTTACCCAATACGTGGTGTAATGTTTGACTCCGATGTGGACTTGGCTTCATGTGTGGCCAACTATGTGATAGTCCCACATGAGGGGACATGTTGAAGAATAGAAGTCCCACATCGGAAACTTACTAAATAAAATACAACATATAATGAATGGTTCCATTACTAATATCACCAAGGTCTTTTGTGATACCCATACCTATTGGGCTTTGTAGGTGGTTAGGTTGGGGACAATATCGGTGTTGCTAGTAGTAGACTGCTAGCCCGTCTCTTTAAAATTTAACAAATTAGACCCATAAAAATGAAACGATAATATTACATTTCATACTGAATAGAAAAAACCACATTACAAACTACAATTTTCCACGTCAAATTTTGAGTGTGGATGGTGGTGGTGGTTTGAGTGCGGAGGGGTAGGGTTAGGAGTTTGGAAGGTAGGGTTCTTTTTGGGGATATTCAGTTGAAACTGATTTGGGGGGGGGGAGTATTGGGCTTGCTTTAGGTCAGTTTGGCATTAATGTGAAAATAATGACAAACTTCAAGATAATTGAGTTCATTGAAAACCCATTTTAATCCCTATTTTGGGGCAATGCGAGTAAACAACCGTTGGAATAATCATAGTTCATAACGTGTATTTGACTCTGCTTCCTTCCACAAAACGAAACAACTCGGAAATTAGAGAAATCAGAAAGTTAGTACATTTTGTAACCTATTTTGATTTTCTCTAGGTGACAAGACAACAAGAGAGTACCTTTTTTCTTTTTTGGTTTGACAAGAGCACGTATATTCATTAGAATTGAATATGTAAAGAGTGCTGCTGTTTCCGCCTATCTTATCTTCAAATTTTTAAAGATAAATTTACTCCTTTATAAAATAACTTCTAAGAACATTCATCCAACAAGTTAGACAATCCACAGCCACCTTCACTCTTGACATAGTAACCCGACTAATTACCCAGTCTCCTAATCCCCTACAAAATTCCTACCTCTTTTCTTCTATCTTCAATTCTTGCAAATTACAAATGGAAATGCATAGAGTAAAGAAAAATCTATTCAAAACTCATCCAAAAATAAAGCCATGAACAAATTGATACTTCCCAAGTCTCCAGTTCCCTCCCTCTTCCACCCCCGCCTCTCCCTCCCTCCCCTCTCCCCCACCCCAAAAAAAGAAAAAAAAAAAAATGGTCACCTGGCAATTTTGCCCAGCCTCTCATATATTGATTTCCAAATAAATTTCCTTTTCCACCACCAACTAAAAACCAAAAACTACCAACCCTCTTTGTCTCTCAAGTTTCTACCTCAAACCCTCAAAAGCCCAAATTCTCTTCGATTGAACAATGATGGGAGGAAAGATAGGATTGTGTTTTTTAGGACATTACATAGTGGAAATTTGCATGAATTAATAATTACATGGTATTTTAGGAATAATGGTGGGTGGAAAGATAAGATTGTGTTTTTTCAAATTTATAGTGGGAAGATAAGGTGGGTGGGAATATTGAACAGGGGGTGGAAATAGCAACACTCTATGTAAATATAGTTCTTCCTTTCTTTGTCGTTGCCTTAATAATATACCTATTAATTCCAAAGAACTATGTATTAATGAAAACCCATAAAATGCTAATGTTTTAATAAAGTACTTTCACAGACATGGGCTTAGTGAAGTTGGCTAGAGAAGATGTGCTGAATGGCCAATACAAGAAATTCCATTCCGGGGGTCAACTTGTTAAAGGTAAAAGAAAATTTCACACAAAATAGACCCATAAAAATGAAACGATAATATTACATTTCATACTAAATAGAAAAAACCACCTTAGAAACTACAATTTTCCACATCAAATTTTGAGTGTGGATGGTGGTGGTGGTTTGAGTGTTGAGGGGTAGGGTTAGGAGTTGGGAAGGTAGGGTTCATTTTGGGGAAATTCAATTGAAACTGATTTAGGGGAGGGGGAGTATTGGGCTTGCTTTAGGTCAGTTTGACATTGATGTGAAAATGATGAAAAACTTCAGGATAATTGAGTTTGTTGAAACCCATTCACTACTACAAAAAGTGAAAAAGACGACCAGAAAACAACGACGGTCTCAGTGAAAACCGTCGTGGTTTATAAAAAGACGACGGTTCTAAAAACACCGTCGTGTAATACAACCTTAGACAACTAAAAAATGGAGTTTCAAATGGCTGTTCAAAAACAACGACGTACATAATTAAACAACCGACGTCTATTTGAAACAGATTTCCGCAGTGTAAAATCAATGCCAACAAAGAACGGCAGAAGTTATGAATCGACCGACGTAGAAAGTAAAGACGACGATTTCAATAAAAACTGCCGTTTTTACTCATAAAATAACACGACGAGGTTTTCGTATAAGACGCCGTATAATTACAAACAAATCCACGGCTTTAAAATACAAAATATCGCCGTATTAAATTAATTTACAACGACGGAAAATATAAATATATCGACGTCATTCTCGTATAGTTCTACTACGTTATCTTTAAATCGTACAATAAAATTTATCGTCGTATTTATTCATTTTATACGTCGTACCTTTAATTTTAACGGTCGTCTTAATAAGAATTTTTGTTAACAATTTTTTTCTTTGATTTTCTTATCCTACGTCGGTAGATCTACTTAATGACAAGAATTGAAATAACCACGACGGTTTATATAGAACACCGCCGACATAATCAGTTTTGTCTGAGATCCCAAGGGTTACGAAATCTTACCAGATGGAACTCTGTTCCACATCATAATCTTAACAGATGACACAGATTTGCAAATATTGCGTCGTGTTAGTTTACAAATTCTAGAACATTAATTTCCCTCATTTTAAATTTCCTCGGGAAAGAAAAATCTATTTATCACGCTTTGGAATTGAAAACTAAAACTGAAAGAATACGGGAAAAAAAACTCCATTTATAATTTAAAATTAAAATCCACGTCGGTTGTAGTACACTTAACGACGTTTAACAAAATAATCTACGTCGGTAATTATAAATCTACCGCCATCGTAACTTAATATAGACGACGAGAAAAGACGACGGTAGAACAGAAAACCGCCGTTGTTTCAGTTTCTTTAACATATCTTTCTGCAGGACTTGTGTAGTTCAAAGCATTGACAATGTCTTCATCATATCTCCCAGAAACTACTGATTCAATTGCTCATGCTTTAGAGGCCATCTGAAGCCATTTCTATTCTTTATCGCATTCTTGAAACCCATCTTCTTCTTCTGAAGCTCTACGGATAAAGGAAGTGGCTATCACAATAAATCCGACGGATCTTCTTAGGCAAGAAAATCAAGCAGAGGATCAGGCACATCTGATCTTCAGATTTCCCTGAGAAGCGAACTTTCCTTCGACAGCGAGTGGAGGCCAGGCTTGCATCTCTTTTGATGGAAAGCAAGGAGTATTCAGAAGCACTAAGTGTCCTATCAGGCTTGATCAAGGAAGTGAGAAGGCTAGTTGACAAGCTTCTTCTTGTGGACATATATTTGATGCGAGTAAGCTCAATTTCTCTTTGAGAAAACATCCAAATTATTATCTTTGAGACATGAGAGACTGAGAGAGGAAGAACTTGGAACCTTAAATGTAAACCGAAAATGAATGAAAGCGACAAATTTATAGAATAAATTTTTAAAACCAACGGCGGTCCTTACAAAAAAACCGCCGTTTAAATTGTAAAATCAACGTCGGTATGATCGACGTATATTACAGAAATCCACGTCGGTAAATTAATAAAAACGACGTGTTAAATAATATACCATGACGCGAGTTATTACTTATGTACTTTAATTTTTGAGTTTACTACGACGGTACCTACAAACTACTGTCGTATTTATTTACCACGTCCGAAGTTAAATGTACCGTCGTATTTTGTAATTTATACGTCGTAGTTATATGTAACCGCCATATTATTTTTTTGAAATGGTTTTATATGTAAGCAACTTTTCGTCTACTTGACTTACACATTTGTTGTTTTTATATTCTTATTTTATTTAAATCTGTCATCCAAAAAAGAAACTTTACATATTGCAGAATATTAATTTCCTTCGTTTTAAATTTCCTCCGGAAAAAAAACTCTATTTATAACGCACTGTAATTGAAAAATAAACTGAAAGGTCACGGGAAAAAAAATTCTATTCATAATTTAAAAATTAAAATCCACGTCGGTTATATTAAACCTAACGACGTTAAATGAAATGATTCCACGTCGAATGAAAAATATTGCGTCGTTTTAGTTAAAAACGACGTAGTTAAATGTAACCGCCGTATTATTTTTTTGAAATGGATTTATATGTAAGCAACTTTTCGACTTACACATGCACTGTTTCCAAACCCGATTAAAAATTTCAATCTCCCAGAGAAACCTTTTCGTCTTTTTTCCTTGTCAGAGCATTGTCAGAGTTTCTCATCGTCTTCCTCTCGTCTTCTTCGTCGTCTCTGAACTTAAACATCGATCATCTTCCTCTTTCTTTCATTGCACGCAAAAGGTAAGCTTTCATTTTCACTATTTTGGTTACTGTTTTGCATGCTCATACGTTTTTTGTTTGAAAAATCTTTTTACCTTTTTTCTGGCCAAAATCATTTTACTTCTTTCCAAGTTTGATAAAATATACAGACAAAGAGAGAAAGTTTCCAACTTTGAAGACAACTACATCAACTAAATAAGACGACGGTAGACCACGACGGTTCGTCAGTTGTTCTAGCGTCGTCTGAAAATTGACAAAGTTGTTTTTAAAATAATAGTCTTTTTTTATATGCTTGTTTAATTGCAGGTTTGATTTCGCTGAACAATGGTTTTTGTTTTTCCCTTATTTGATAAAATATAAAGAAAAAGAAACTAAGGTTGGTATCTAATATAGACGAAAAATATCTTATTGTTTTACGTCGTGTGAATGTTAATACCACGACGGTGTATTACTATTGACGTCGTATGAACATAAATACCACGACGTTATATAATTAATAGTTTACCACGACGGTGTATTACTATTGATGTCGTGTGAACATATATACCACGACGTTATATAAATAATGGTTTTAAACATTTATTACGTCTGAGATCATATCATTGCGTCGTCTAAAATCATATCATACGTCGTATTTTTTTAATACCGTCGTTTGTGTTCTTAATGTTTTCCTGAAATATTTTCACTTGCAGTTTTGTCTGTTAAAATGGTTTCTCAACAACAAACTAAGGATTCTGGCTCCAAGAAGCTTGGAGTGGTAGCTCCCCAAGACAAGTCTTCGAAGGAGATGAAGTCTTCGAAGAAGATGAAGTTTGCTTCATCATCTGCTGAGACAGAACCAACCAGCCAGACAACAATCTCTGATGATTCAAAGACTGGTCGAGGTATGAGCACAATGCCTCGTGTTGTGAAGAGAAAGCTTCAGAAACTGAGGCCAATTGTTGAGTACAATAAAAGGGGGAAAGGTGTTGGCCAAGCACATATTGAGATGCAGTCGTATATTGGTGTCTTGGCACGCTCCAAGATCCCACTTGTGGACAAGAAATGGTCCCAAATCCCAAAGGATATAAAGGAGCAGATTTGGGAAGCAGTTGACATGGCTTTTGTCGTAGGCCAAGGGGGCAAGACCTCTGTTTTATCTTCTGCTGCCAAAAAATGGAAGGATTTCAAGTCTACACTAACGAGGCATTATATCCTTCCATACACCAATGACAGGGAGAAATTAAGCCAACCCCCTGAAACATATAAATTCATAGAGAAAGCACAATGGGATGCCTTTGTAGCTTCAAGGCTATCCAAAGATTTTGAGTCTGTGCATTCTCAACATGCACAGATTAGGGAGAAACTCGAGTACAATCATCGATTGTCTCGAAAAGGATATGCTGGATTGGAGGATCAATTGGAGGAAACCATGCCTGGGGTAGAAATTGATCGATCTACCTTATGGAAGAGAGCTAGACAGGACAAACATGGTAACATCCCTGATCCAAAGGTGGCAGAGAAAGCAAAATTAATTGTAAGCCTACTATCACTCTGTTTTAAATTTTTATTAAACTGTGAATTATTCTTATTACGTCGTATGTTATATTTTTCGTCGTGTGAATGATATTACCACGTCGAAAAGTTTTTAAAAACGTCGTTAAAGGTCTAAATAGGAATCACTACTATGTTTTCTGTAATTACAGCATAAGACGTCGGTGGTTCATTTTCGCGTCGTGTGAATGATATTACCACGTCGAAAATTTTTTAAAAACGTCGTTAACGGTCTAAATAGGAATCACTACTCTGTTATCTTTAATTATAGCATAAGACGTCGGTTGTTTATTCATTTCGTCGTTTTAAATAAATAACCACGTCGGTATAACTACCGTCGTGATAAGTTATAATAACGTCGGTTTATACGTTATTGCGTCGTGTGAAATTATATAATACGTCGTTTGTACATAAATAACCGTCGTGTGTTTTTTTGTTTATCTTTTTTTAGGATGAATTGCAGAAACAAGTCTCGGAAGGCAAAGTCAGAGTAGATGGCAGCAATGATGTGCTGACCATGGCTTTGGGCCCCGAGCATCCAGGCAGACTGAGGGGAGTTGGTGCTGGTGTTTCCCCAAGGCAATATTTCAATTTGCCCAAACCACAGAGGGTGAGCTTTGACGACCGTTTGAAGGACAGTTTAAGAGTTCTCCTTCAAGAAGAGACTAAAAAGATGGAGGCTAAGGCAAGGGAAGAGGCCTTAAGGATGGAGGCTAGGACAAAACAATTGGTAGAGGCTGAGAGGGAGCATTTCCTGAGTCAGCTTTCCCAATTAATTCCCAATTTTGATCCAAGCATGCTTAAACCAAGAATTAGCCAAAGCCCCAAAAATCCAATGTCTGACAAAGCTAGCTGCTCTGGAGGTGATGTGAGATCCCTACATTTGGAGGATGATACTGCCAAAATGGGGAAACATCAGCCAGATGAAGAGAAGGAAGAAGAAAAAAGAGATGAAGAGAAGGAAGAAGAAAAGGAGAAAGAAGATGAAGAAAAGCATGACGACAAGGTATGTTCACATAACTTTGCCTTTTTTATTTGTTTTTCAAAATTTCAGACGTCGATATTTTTATTTAATCCGTCGTTTGTTTAAAACTTAGACGGCGGAATTTTTTTAAGACGTAATAAAATATTTAAACGACGGTTTTTGCACCGTCGTTTAAATGGTTTCAGACGACGCTTTATTCATAAAACCGTCGTCTTTATTGAATTACCACGACAGTTTTTTCACCGTCGTTTAAATACTTTTAAGACGACGTTTTATTACTTAAACCGTCGTCTTTATTGAATTACCACGTCATTTTTTTTATTTCTTTAAACAGGTTATTGAAGTTGGTGCTTATTCAAATATGGAGGCGCCATCTTCTTTAAAAACCCTTTGTCGTTTTGTGGAAACGACACTCCTGCCTGAGGATAAGACACTCCAATTTACAATTGATAAGGAGGTGTTTGGTGGTGAGCGCGATACCTTCCTCCTGCCTGAAGATATTACACAATTTGCAGGCATGGAAGAAATTGGAGCTACTGTATTGGCTGTATATATGAGGTTTGTACTTCTAAAATAATAACTCGTTGGTTTATATATTGCGTCGTCTTAACTAACTAACCACGTCGTCTTAACTAACAACCGTCGTGATAAATATATTATAACGTCCTCATCTATTTCAGTACGTCGTGTGAAATATTATAATACGTCGTTTTTTTATACATAACCGTCGTGTTTTGTGTGCTGACTTGTTTATATTATTTTATTTGTTTAGGTACTTACACGATGTTTTGAAAAAAGCCAATATGTGCAGTATGGTTGGCTTTATCGACCCTGCTACAGTTAGTGCCAACTCTGGCACAATAACTGAAAGATCACGACTCGTAGCAGCTCGACTTCAGAAGACAGACGGTGAACAGATTTTCATGATGCCTTACAATCCAGGGTTAGTCTCCTTAGGATTTTGTTTTTATGATTTTCAATAAATGACAGCTTATAAACTAACCACGTCGGTGTTTTATTTTATTTAGTCGTTTGAAACTACTAACCACGTCGGTATTTATTTATCGTCGTGATAAATATATAATGTCGTCGTTAGCTACTTTACTTCGTCGTGTGAAATACTATAATACGTCGTTTTTGTAAATAACTGTCGTTTTTATATTAATTTTGTGCAGCCGTCATTGGATTTTGCTGATTGTAAGAGCAAAGAGAGAAACCGTCTATTTTCTGGATCCTCTGCCAGGAAATCGTGTGGTCGATGAAGAGGCCAAAAACATCGTGAACAGTGCTTTAAAAATATATAATACCCACATAGCCCGAGCAGGACGTAAAAATGTAATTTGAAAAACTCTCTCAGGCACACCAAAGCAACCCAGCAATGTCGAATGCGGGTATTATGTAATGCGCTTCATGAGGGACATCATCATGGATCCTTCCTTGGGGTTTGAGAATAAGGTAAGAAGAAATTACCTTCATACATTTCACGTCGTTTTTTGTATTATCAACGACGGTCGTGTAAAATTAACGTCGTTGAATGGATATACTACGTCGGTTATGAAAAATATCGTCGTCTGTGATTGAATTTCTTTTTATTTATAAACCCTAATAGTCATTGTTTATGCAGTATGCCAAGGGAAACCAGGAAGCTTCATACCCCCAAGAAGCCATTGATGAAGTCCGGAATGAATGGGCAGAGTTTGTTTTCCAAATTATTAAACAGGGCAATTATTGAACACTTGATATTTATGTATAATGTACAAATTTTCTCTATAATATGTAATGTAAAAATTTGTTGAGGTTTTCTTAAATTAAAAAAAAAACAAACATACAAATTGCTTAACCGACGTGTAATACTTTTCCAACGACCTAATAAAGTCACAAACCGTCGTATTTTGTTGTTTCGTGTTTTAAACAATTACGACGTAAAAATATAGTTAGACGACGTTCTTTGAACAATTGAGTCGTTTATGGTTTACAACATCTTCAATTTCTTAAGGGTTCAGGGTATCATCGACGACGTTTATGTAACGACAGCGGTTAAGTCGTTGATATATATATTTTACGTCGTATAGTTAAATAGCCGCCATGGTTTCTCATTTTAACGACGTCATTTTAACGACTTAGTAGTCTATTACAATTTACAACGTCTACAATTTATTAACACCGACGTGGTTTGTTGTTGTGGTAAGAATATTTTATTATTTTTATATCAAAATATTCAAAATAAATTTAAAATAAATCAGAAAATTGAAAAGTCAACTCCTATGAAGTCATTGATATATTTTCTTCCACATAAACCTTGAAAAAATTCATTTTGAATAACAAAAATTTAAAATGACCATCCAAAACAAAATTGTTTTGATGAGTCATAAAATCACTTCTAGTTTTATGGTTTAGGGTTTAGAGTCTAGGGTTTAGAGATTAGGGTTGTTATTTATTGGGGTTTATTTTTAAAGTATAATTTTTTGGTAGTCTAGGGTATATGTTAGGCTTTAAAACCATAAAACCTTTTATAAACTTAATTTTTTAAATTGTATAATTTAATTTTATGGGTTTAGGGTATTAATTTTTAACGACGGTGGTTGGGTCGTGGAATACATATTTTACGTCGTACAGTAAAACATACGACATGGTTTACGCTTTAAACGACGTCATTTTAATATGTAAGTCGGTTTATATAATTTACAACGTTTTTAATTTCTTAACACCGACGTGGTTTCTCATTTTAACGACGTCATTTTAACGACTTAGTAGTCTATTACAATTTACAACGTCTACAATTTATTTAACACCGACGTGGTTTGTTGTATGGTAAGAATATTTTATTATTTTTATATCAAAATATTCAAAATAAATATAAAATAAATCAGAAAATTGAAAAGTCAACTCCTATGAAGTCATTGATATATTTTCTTCCACATAAACCTTGAAAAAATTCATTTTGAATAACAAAAATTTAAAATGACCATCCAAAACAAAATTGTTTTGATGAGTCATAAAATCACTTCTAGTTTAATGGTTTAGGGTTTAGAGTCTAGGGTTTAGAGATTAGTGTTGTTATTTATTGGGGTTTATTTTTAAAGTATAATTTTTGGGTAGTCTATGTTATATGTTAGGCTTTAAAACCATAAAACCTTTTATAAACTTAATTTTTTAAATTGTATAATTTAATTTTATGGGTTTAGTGTATTAATTTTTAACGACGGTGGTTAGGTCGTGGAATACATATTTTACGTCGTACAGTAAAACATACGACATGGTTTACGCTTTAAACGACGTTATTTTAATATGTAAGTCGGTTTATATAATTTACAACGTCTTTAATTTCTTAACACCGACGTGGTTTTTCAGTCGTCGTTATATAAAAAATTCAAAATAAATTTAAAATTAATCCGAAAAATGAACGGCCTTACGTTCTTAATCCGAAAAATGAAGTTTCCGTCGTGGAATATTAAATTTACGTCGGTACTTGTAGAACTTTCGCCTTGGTTTTTCTTTCGACGTTTTATAACGCGCGCGCTCTAAAAATTTTCGCACGACCTAAATTTTTTTAGATTTGGCTCTTAGTCTTATACTTTGATCCCTGAAACCTAAAATTTCAGATTTCACGCGACATAACATTTCGCTCTCTCACTTCTGCTCTAATTAAAAGTTGCACTCTCCAGGCTCGTCGAATCTGTGAGCTCGTCCAACCTGTAAGTACAAACCCTATCTTCCCCTTGTAAATTCATTGAATGATATTAGGTTGTTTTGTTAAAGGGTTTTAGGTATATGCTTTGCGATCTGTTAATAATGTGCTTATAGGTATGGGTTCATGGATTTTCTGTTTAATGGGTTCATGACAAGATCAAATAAAGGTGTATTTTTGCTGGAAATCAACACAAAAAGACACATCACCAACTTCCAAATGATTTCCAGCAAAAGGACACCTTTATTTGATCTTGTCATTTTCCGCTCTGGAGAAGGTGCAAAGTGCACCAATGCTTATAGGTATGGGTTCATGGATTTTCTGTTTAATGGGTTCATGGATTACATTATCTGTTATGTTGAATTGGGAATGGATTTAATTTTGTCGTATCTTTTAATCACCCTATGTTATGTTGAATTGGGAATGGATTTATTGTTTTCATGCTTGGTTTCATGTATATGTTGGTTTCTTGCTTGGTTTCATATATATGTTGTGTTCTTAATGGGTTTTGTGTTCTTGAAAATAAACTGAGACACGACGAATTTTAAGGCGTACGACGACGATTACACGACGGTGTTTTTAAACTACCGTCGTTGTATTACTTATACACGACGGTTTTTTCATAAACCGTCGTTTGTATTACGTATAATAGACGACGTCTGTTGAAAATCCGTCGTCTATATATGCCAAATACGTCTGTTTTTGATTAAAACCCGTCGTCTCTGTTGTTTATTACTTGCGATTAGATCATTGTATAATCTGCTATAGTGATGGTCATTGCCTGTATTTTCACTTTATTATAGATAATAGGTTATAGTGTCGGAGATGGATAAGTCATGGATGCACTCGGATAGAAGATCGAAGGCATATGAGTTTGGGGTGGAAGCATTTTTGAACTTTGCTGTAGAAAATCTTCTAACTACAACACATATCCGTTGTCCATGTGTTAAATGTGTTAATTTGAAGTTGTTTGGGGTTGGAATTATAAGGGATCACTTATACTTTAATGGAATTGACCAAAGCTATAAGAATTGGACATTTCACGGAGAACCTTGGGAAGCAACTACTAATGCTAGCAGAAATGTTGAAGAAGATGATGGCCATAGTAGGTACAGTTTTGTGTCTGAAGAAATTGATATGGATGATAATGATTTTGGTGATTTTGGTTCGGATCCGTATGAGTTTGCCAATGTGATTGGGGATGGAGATCAACCAGTGTACCCTGGTTGTAGAAAGTACACGAAGTTATCGGCATTAGTGAAGTTGTATAATTTGAAGGCAAAACATGGGATGAGTGATGTCTGTTTTACAGAATTATTGATACTTCAAGGCGATTTGCTTCCAGAAGGAAATACAATACCAACCTCCATGTATGAGGCTAAAAAGACTTTGTGTGCATTGGGGCTGAGTTATGAGAAAATGCACGCATGCCCCAATGATTGCATCTTGTATAGGAAGGAGTATGAGGATTCAACTAATTGTCCTACTTGTGGTATCTCAAGGTGGAAGGAAGGCAAAGATTCAATCTTGAAAGAGGGTGTGCCAGCGAAGGTGGTGTGGTATTTTCCCCCAATTCCAAGGTTTAAAAGGATGTTTCAATCACATGAGACAGCTAAGAGTTTGACTTGGTGGCATGCTGCTAGAAAATCAATTGACGGTCAGATGTCTCATCCGGCGGATTCCCCGTCTTGGAAACTTCTTGATGATAAATGGCCTGAGTTTGGTAATGAGCCGAGAAACTTGAGATTGGCTCTTTCATCTGATGGATTCAATCCCCACAGTTCTCTAAGTAGCAGATATAGTTGTTGGCCGGTTATCTTAGTTACATATAATCTCCCTCCATGGCTGTGCATGAAACGAAAGTTCATGATGTTAACCTTATTGATTTCCGGTCCTAAACAACCCGGAAATGATATAGACGTCTACTTGGAGCCTTTGATTGATGATTTAAAATCCTTGTGGGTTGGGATTAGAGGAGTGTATGATGCACATAATGGAGAATACTTTACACTCAGAGCTGCATTAATGTGGACAATTAATGATTTCCCCGCCTATGGAAACTTATCTGGTTGTGTTGTTAAAGGATATAAAGCTTGTCCAATATGCGGCGATGATACACCTAGTCACAGGTTGAAAAATGGCCACAAAATTTGTTACATTGGGCATAGAAAATGGTTACCAATCAATCATCCATATAGGAGGCAACGTGCAGCTTTTAATGGGAAACCTGAATATGGCATACCTCCAGAGCCATTAACCGGAGAAGAAGTGCTGCATATGGTTGAAAATGGTGACAGAGTTTGTTGGAAGAAGAAATCAATATTCTTTGATCTCGAGTATTGGAAATACCTTCCTGTGAGGCATGCCCTAGATGTTATGCACATTGAGAAGAATGTTTGCGATAGTATCATTGGTACATTGCTGGAGATCCCTGGAAAAAATAAAGATGGGATTGCTGCTCGATTAGATTTATTGAACATGGGGGTCAAAACTGATTTGCAACCCGAGTATGGAGAAAGACGTACTCGTTTGCCTCCTGGGCCTTGGAATTTGTCAAGAGCAGAGAAGAGAGAGGTTTGCAATTCTTTCTATGGTATGAAGGTCCCTGAAGGTTATTCTTCAAATATTAAAAATCTTGTATCTGTACAAGATTCAAGACTTCTTGGCCTTAAATCACATGATTGTCATACCTTAATGCAACAATGCTCCCTGTGGCAA